>NW_019416745.1:0-32849 GCF_000390285.2 Anoplophora glabripennis | reverse complement strand
CAGAATATTCAGAGGATGAATTTTAATATACCTACTTTTTTATTTTCTTTATTGTACATTTATACAACACTACATTTACTCACCATAATTTGAATTTTCAAAATACATATATTTTTGTGTGGAATAAAAGTCTATTCATTAAATTTAAATAAATATTTTGATAATAATATTGAATAATTTTATTTGAATTACTAAAAACCCTCTTAACCCGGTTATGATGCTTAAAGTAGCCTCATGTTTTGAAATGCTGTTTTTATATTGTTTACTTATAAGAGAAATGGACCGAGAAATTGAAGCGGCGTAGACAAAGACGGATTGTCGGGGATTAAATTTTAGCTACCTGCTACAATTTAGTAGAACCCGGTCACACAAAGTTTTTTTAAAAGTACACCGATAATACATAATATAAAAATATTGAATATAAGCATCAGTACTACATTTATTTACGATTTGCATACATAATAAGCTTTTATTACTCTCTTTCATTTCTTAACAGACTATAGTTATGAATTTATGGTTAATAAATAACTACACTCATGGACAAAATTATCGAATATTTAATTGAAAATGTTTATAATTTCATCCTGAAAAAATCTGTATTGTACTTGGAACGGGATTTCTTCTTCGTATTCGGCGTTTTAGCTCATCCCACATGTGCTCTATTGGGTTTAAGTATGGACTATATGGTGGCCAATCTAATCTGTGAATTTGGACTGCATCGAGGTAATTAGACACAACGCCAGCAGCATGTGGCCGAGCGTTATCGTGCATTAATACGAATCTTATTTCATATCCAATATGGTCAATATATGGTAAAACATGATCTTGAAGGATATTTTCGATATACCTCTCAGCAGTCAATCGTCCAATCACTTCCACGAGGTCGGTGTGTCCCTCCCAACTAATGCCTCCCCAGAGCATTATGCCGCCACCTCCTAAACTAACGCTATGTATGAGATTGCAGTTGGCGTACCGCTCTCCAACTCTTCTGTAGATGTATTTTTAAACAAATGATCATATCCGCTTATTAGATGAATAATTTCAATACATATACAAGTTTACTGCGATTATTTAAAAATATTTTCTAGTAATAAAGATAATAAAAAATATTCGATAATTTTGTCCATGAGTGTATTATTTTCATACAGTATGTTAGTTATTTGTTTTATTCTTTTTCTTCTTTTCTTCAAAAGCCACTATGGCTTCTTTAATAAAAGGTGGATCTTTGCACCTTTTACCTTGACCTATACAATTCGTTACAATTTCAGGAGCAATACACTCTTTATAAAATTGAATTAGTTTTGGAACCATATTCTTCCAAAAATGCTCATCTTTCTTTATTTCCTCGATAAACAGATCAATATTATCATTTATATAAGCAACAAAATAACATTTTTCTTTGTTAGCAATATTCAATTGCCCCTGTATCTGCAACAATAGAAATATTCAATATTACTTTTAAAAATGGAGTGCTGAGGGAAACAGTTCTTATAAAATTAGCTTTAAGTTTTCATCTAGGTATCGGTATTTAAGTTAATATTTATATCACAATGTTTTAGAAAACTGTCATCTTCACCAACTATCCTGATCCTTGTATTTATAAAAAATTTGTTTTGCTTTTCATTTGATTTTTGCAATGATAAAATTTTAAAAGAAATTATGGAATATGATATAACTACAGACATGAATCTGTTTTTTTAAATTTTACTAAAGAACAGTGGATATATCTAATAAGAATGATAGAAATAAAGCATGGCGTATATGACTAAGCATATTATTTTTACTCACCTGGTAATAATATATGTGATTTTTTTTTAACTGTATCTTTCCGTCCTTTATTTCCAAACAAATTTTATTTTTTAATGATTTTATAATTTCTTCCCATGTATATGTAGGTAGTGTTAATTTCGACGCAGAAAACAAGCATTTTATTTCTACTAATGCATTTTCAGATTCTATTACACCTAAAACAGTTATTTATAGTTAGCTATAATAAACAGTTTGCTTACTTTTCATAGTAATTTGTAAAAGCAATGAACAAAAGTAGATTTACCATCTGGAGAAGCTCCCAAAAATCCATAATTTGTATCTACCCACAAACCTGAATTTCTCACTTTTAAATTCGTTTTATTTTCAAATATTGCCAATGCTACCTTTTCTTTTGCGATACCAAATTCTGTAGCTTCTGACCAGAAGTTGATAGGTTTAAGACAAGCTTTAACTAAATTGTGGCAGGGAGTGTGCGGCTTTCTTTTAATTATGCGGCCAAACATAGAGGCAGTCAATCTCTGTCTTCTCTCCAGCTCAAAAAATTCATTTCCAAATTGACCTGTTGTTTTATGTTCAATTTCACACCTGCTTTCTTCAGTTACCTGGAATTATATACATATAGGTACAGATATCGAGAGAGATATGCATATTTTCATAAAAAAATAAGATTATTACATTTAACCTGTTGATCACTTCTTCAACTTCATTTATAACCATTGGTTCATCATCAACCTCTTCAACATTTGGTCCATAGTCCGTATTTTGTGTATTGTGAACAATTTTGGTTTTCTTATTTGGTTTTTCTTTATTATCATCGAAAAACAAACGTTTTCTACATTTCGTTGCTTGAATATTTATTTTATCATCAATGTATTTTTTAAAATATTTTCCTGGACTAGTACCTGTCACTCGTTTATATGGACTATAATGCCAACTGAAGTTTTTATTGTGTCTCAGCGCTGACAAACAAACTCGCCTTTCATAGGAACCACGCTGTATAAAATTTAACCTCTTACCAGCGTTGAATCGAGCTACAATATTCATCAATCGTTCAGCCCTGTTATTGTTTTCATTTTCGATTAACAAATGAGCCTTACGTACTAGAACATCCAAATCACCTAAAAATTAATAAAAATGTGACAAATTCTAGTGTCCAGTGCAACTAAACACTTTATTGAAAACATATCCATATACATATTTTCTCTTACCTCTAAGATGATTATACATCATTGTCCGCTTCAAGTCAGGTAATAAACTTTCTTTATTTTCTCCTGGAGTGTTACATATTTCCTGCCGACAATTAGAGTGATCTCCAAACACATGATGTAAACCATTTCTCAAGTCTTCCCGTAGCAAATTTATATCACTGATATCTCTCTTAGCTTCTCGTATATAGAGCACTTGGCTCTTTTAACAAGGAGATTCAATTTTTTTATGGTTAAAAGTTTTCTACCTTCTAAATTTATTTGTGTATCAGCCTTAGTTTTTCTAAGTCGTTTACCATAATTCTTTAGAGAATGGTTTGTGCATTCTATTTTCTTTACATCTCTTCCATATGTCACGGACTGCTGAATCTTGGCAAAAACATTAGAATCGCCATCCCCTACAAATTTCAGGTAACGGAGGTTGAAATTCTCACTACAATTGAAGCCATCCACTATTATATCAGACTCCATGGCAGGTGCTGAGCCCTCCCAATTTTTAAAACATATATGGTTTTTTGGCGTTTCATTTTTGTTGTGAGCTCTGGCACAAACTGAACAAAATTTATTTCTAATGCCAACATACAATAGTTCTCCTGTATTTTTTCCAATAATTGCTGCCATTCCAGATAAGGCATTGTAGTTTGTTCCATAGGAACGTTTACTCCATGATCCATCTAAGTAAACCGTTATCCAAGGAGTACCATCAGGACAAATTTGTTGCCTATCTATTGCGATGTCTCTCTCTTTAGAATTAGCAATTTCCATTGATCTAAATAATGAGGCTTCCCATTCCTACAAACCAATTACATGTATGTAAGTAACTTTATAGAAGGGTATAAATACTATATAAATATTTTTAATATTCTTTAATTTTTCATATTTTGTAACATTTTGCAATCCCAGTAAAAGTAGTTTTCGCTCTTTGCATATACATACCTTACCAAACTCTGCTTCCAAGTGATAAAACGGTTTACCGTTCATGGCAGGAATATCCATGCAGCTGAGAAACTCCGTCATGTGCTCATATGAGCTGCCTGTAGCTAAAGTTCCCCAAACTGCACCAACGTTGATCAATGATTTAGGTCTACTGGGATTTTCTGTATCAATGGTGTACCGCTTGTCACACATGTTGCATTGAAAGACAATGGTACTAGTTAGACCTTTACCTCTACATATTTCCTCCACAGCACTAATTTTCCCTAATGTACAAATTTTGGAGTGATTATATAGCAAAGATATTGCCCCTTCAAGAACATATCCCAATTCTACAATTCGGTTTCCTTGAATCAGTGGAACTTCTCTCGGTACGACTTCAATGTTCAATTGATGTTTATTAATTCTAAAATAAAACCAATTTTATTTTCATTAAATATTATGATAAAATACCTACCTCTCTATTTCATCTTCTGTTAAAATCCCTGTTGAGGCAAAAGATGAATTTGCAGAACTTATCGTAGATTAATCATTAACAAATCTAAGAGAAATGAAATAAATTGAGTTACTTTTTAAAATTTACTATAATTTTTTCTCACACATTAAACTCAAAGAATTTTGATTGGGAATGCAGTCCGTAGTAATAAAGGCTAATTATTAAATAACACTCTGTTTGTTGCCGAGCTTTCGCAAATGTTTATTTCCTTTATTAATAGTGAAGATAAACAAAAATTATTTGTAAGTATCTTAAATATATACTTACAAAACGTGAGATTAAAAGTAGAAAGCGTCAAAAAAGCACAGAAGAATTGTTTTCAAAAACTTCATGTCTAATACAAGGTGGTGCAAAATGAAGTCCCCTATGAAATGTTGCTATTTTTTCGTTTGTAGTTGACATCTATCAGAGTTTTTTATCAGTTGTAAAGTAGACACTTGGAAAATTCATCATGAATTGATATACGTCTCGAGAACGCGCAGAAATCGTTAAAATTTCTGTTTTTTAATTATATAGGTACAGGGACCAGCAGAAAGTTGGACAGAAATGGGAAATTTGTTTGTTATTAATTTCTCAGAAAATATTATTCTTGATAAAAGTATCTGCATAATTTGAAACTCAAAATGTACCTATCAAAATTTAAAAATCTCTTTGGATACGAGGTAGATTCAAAAATATTAAAGTGGAGTAAGAGTAAAGTACCCTTATTTTTCAAAATATTAAAAAAAAGTTATATAAAAAAGTTATTTGGAACTAAGAGCAGATGTCAAATACTAAATCACAGTTGCCTACTCATTTTTTTTTTTAATTTTTTTACATTTTTTCGACCACCCTGTGAATACAGGGTGGAACCAATTGGTAGAAAATTCAAAGTTATCCGATAATAAGTTGTCCCTGCGGTATTCTATGTTCTGTAATACACAAGGTAATCGATAAAATTAAAAAAAAATGAGTAGGCAACTGTGATTTAGTATTTGACATCTGCTCTTAGTTCCAAATAACTTTTGTAAATAACTTTTTTTAATATTTTGCAAAAAAATAAGGGTACTTTACTCTTGCCCCACTTTGATATTTTTTAATCTACCTCGTATCCAAAAGAGATTTTTAAATTTTGATAGGTGTATTTTGAGTTTGAAATAACGCAGAAACTTTTATCAGGAATAAAATTTTCTGAGAAATTAATAATAACCAAGTTTCCCATTTGTGTCAAACTTTCTGCCGGTCACTGTACCTATAGGTACATATAATTAAAAAACAGAAATTTTAACGATTTCAGCGCGTTCTCGAGACGTACACGAGTATATCGATTCATAGGGAATTTTCCAAGGGTCTACTTTACAACTGATAAAAAAACTGATATATGTCAACTACAAACGAAATAATAGCAATATTCCATAGCGGACTTCATATTGCGCCACCTTGTTATAACTAAGAATTTGTTACAAATTTTCTAAAAACACTTCAATCATAGGAATTTAAAAGTTAAAATATTTCTATACCAATAAAACATTATATTGCAAATACGAACAAGGAGATTCTCCCAACAAAAACTTTTACAAGAAATTAACCAAGGCGGCAAATCAGTCAGAATTTGAAAAGAATAAATTTGGTAAATTTCTACTATTGCCAAAATTTAAAAGAAAAGTGTAAATGTTACTAAGATTGCTAAGTCAGTATTTGAGAGCAAATAATTCGACACCGAAAATCATTGTATATTCATTTCAGTGGTGGAGATAGAAAAAGTATAGCCGAATTGAAATTTTGCAAATATTTTCGAAAAATATGAAAGAGCATTCAATTTCAACTAGAAAAGGCCCTCTTGTCGGAAGTCGATGTGGCGTTTAAAAAAAACGAAAATACTGTTTAGAAGTCAAATCATAATTTTTAAACATTACAACTAAATTAAATAGTTCAAAAATTTATAATGGTTTATATTTCGAACTTATATTTACTGTGATTTAATATGATTTTCGATATTTTTTTTGTATTTATTTCCATTTAATTAATTAAAAACAATTTTGATTGAAATTTTTGAACTACGTATTTAATTTAGTTGTAATGTTTAAAAATTATGATTTGACTTCTAAACAGTATTTTCGTTTTTTTTAAACGCCACATCGACTTCCGACAAGAGGGCCTTTTCTAGTTGAAATTGAATGCTCTTTCATATTTTTCGAAAATATTTGCAAAATTTCAATTCGGCTATACTTCTTTTTACAAAAACATTCATAGATACCCCTCTATCTCCACCACTGGAATTACTATGCGATGATTTTTGGTGTCTTTCGCTGTAACATGACGATTTTCTTTGTCAGCGGTTAGTTGTTGTTTATTATTATATAAACTTTATCGGTTATTTTTGCATAGGGAATGCCCTTTTGCGCACTTCCTCGTGGGACACCTTGCATGCATATTTTATATACACACCTAAAATCCATATTGTCACTTTTGTCACATTTCACATTATTTTCACAATGGACGTTTCCAGAAGTAGTATTGTTTCTAAAATGGAAGAAATAATTATTATGAATGAAAAATAACGCGATTTTTCTATGCATGTAAAGTAAATAATTACCGTTACAGTATCTACCTATTTCTTTTGATAAACAAATAATAAAAATTGCATACGTACTGTTTTTCGTGTCTCTTGATCCAACTTAATTTAATGGATTTGGCACGATTAGTCCTTTTCTTTATTTTTCCAACAATTTTCGGCATTTTACGCGTATTATAATAAATCACTACACTATACTATACTGAGCGAAAACGGCAAGAAATAAAAAAAAATAATGAAATGACGATATAAAATATAAGAAGTAAAGAGCGGCAGTTGAATATTGAATATGAGCGAAAATGGCAAGAAACTAAATGAGAATAAAAATAAATGTAAAATATAAGATAAAAAGTAAAAAGCGGCGGCGGAACACCTGTATTTCATAGTTTTTTGTTTCCAAGTGACCAAATTAGTTGCACCATCGATTTCCTCAGTTCAATGTAATTATTTTGCTGGACTAATTTTTTAGTTCAGAAATTCACTGCCCTCTACGAAACTTTATTAGATATACTTCCACATTTCTCGTGAGGGCGACATCTATTAATGAGAAGTTGTATTATGCTAGTTCTTTATGAAATATTTATCGGTACAAATCCTAATGAGAAAATTAAGAAAAGGTCAATGTGTCTCCATCTATGAAGTGTTACGACTTTTGATCATTTCATGCTCCTTTTAAAGTCAACTGTCGCGCACGCATAAAGTGGATGTCATAGAGAAATACTCTCCCTCTTGTTAAGTACCTACCTATTACAGGTTTTGAGAAAAAAATAAGTTCAGGATCATACACGCATATTAGTAGTTTCCCATAATTTTCTACTGGATGACAAAAAATTCAAAGAGGCAAGAACATTCCTAATAAGCGTTATTTTTTTTTTATTAAAAAAATGTACTTAAAAAAGAATCTAATAAAAAATGTGCAGGGGGTAGTTCATTTCAACGTCTTGTAATAGGACGAGGAAAATAAAAAAATACTTGTCTAGAAGAAGCTTTATCAGCCAACATATCATGATAAATTTTACTTTCTAAATTTCAAACTGTTTGGAAATAAATAAATAAAACTTTACATATTTCACCCCCTTTTAAGGGGTCGTAACTCCTCTAGGAGGCCTTAAATTAAAATTTTTTATATGAGGATCCCTATTAAAAGTGTTTAAACAACTGACCCTCTTTTTTGCACATTGCACCCTCTACATATATGTAGGTTTTATACACATTGAAATTTAGCCAAATGATTTATATTTATTGCAAAAATATATTCGTAATTCAAACTTCAACCTACAAACAAAATTTTATGTTTTGCTTTAATTCTAAATGTATTTATACTACAACCAGTACAATTACAAATAAAATATAAAATATCTCCTTATCTCGTAAGAGAACAAATTTGGAGATAAATGTAAACAGTAAAAAAGTTATTTTATTGGCATTAACCTGAACATCACTCAATTTTTTTTCGTGAATGAATAGAAGTGCCTTGTTTATGGTCAACACCTGACATACATTGTGGCGTCCGGCGTCTTTGCGTTTTCTCAAAAAATAAGGTATAAACTAATAAATGAAATATGACAGGATCTGTTGTGCCTACATGAATTGCGCTTTGTGAGTACTTACAAAATAAACAGAACCATTTTTTATAGTTTTAGGCCTGTAAATTATATAATATAAATTCTAAGTAAATCTTGAGATTTATTAAATGATTATGCGTCTCTCTTGGCTCAGTAGTTTTATTTAAGGTCTTTCTAGAACTGTGTTTTATTTTAGATTTGGTGGTGGTTTGTAATTTGAGGCGGTAAGTATTTGGAGGCAGGAGGAGGGGGGTGGAGAGGGGAGGAGAGGGGAGGAGGGGGAGGAGAAGGGGAGGAGGGGAAGGAGGGGGGGGCGTTTAAGATAGATAGTCCAGGGCGGCCGAAACCTTAGAGACGGCCCTGGCCATGCCTGTATCCGCGCTAATGGGGATCAATATTTACTCTAGAAATGGTAAGTTTTATTTCATTTTGTTCCCTATTTTAATGGAGTTTGTTTAGTGCACGCAGTTAGCAACTACAGATGCTTAAGGATGTGGTTTTGTTAGCGAAAAAACGCAAGAATAGAACTTTTTCGTATAAGACCTTTCTATTACAAATCTCGATAGGAAGCTGTAGTTTAATTTTTATAGAATATACACGCCACACCCCGTATAAGCATCGATAAACGGAAATTTCTGCTCGGGAATAGATAACGCCCCTCTTATTATATTAATTAATATATTGTAGCTTTTTGAAATCATATTAAGGCCAAAATCTCGCAGACTGTGGAAATCAACAATTTACTCAAATTGTTGCATGCCTCCGAGGACTTCGGTCCTTAAGCTTCCACTGGAGCTCTCAATATCTCGGAGGGAATGTTTTTATTGACTAGGGATAGTGACCTCGGTGGTTTCCCGGTGCCCTCGCCCTTTAAAAAATCTAAAATATGCGCCAGGCGTATCCCGTGGAGTAAGTTTACTGAACTTTTATGAAGGCTGTCCGATTCCGGTGGAATTTCCACGAATTTATTGGCCGATATCCCTGGCCGGTTATGGCTTCTGCATCCTAGCGGAACGGACTCATTTAAGTAAGTGGAAATGGGTTTGTTTGATTAGATATGAGTGTAATTCGTTCATTTAGTGAGTAGGTGTTAAATGAAATTTAAGGAATTTTAAAGGCTAAGGGTGCTCTAAAAATGTAGTAGAAAAGTTCATATGATAACACGTTTCTTTTCAGTTTTCGTTTTTTCTTATGGAACTACTGGAAAAGAATAAGAGAACAAATAAATTTCGTCAATTTTTAGAGATTTTTGAAATATCTCAGTGAAAAATGGTCATTTCGAGATAAAAAGCATTTGGAAGCTTTAAGTCCCTAGTTTCAAGAAGTTGTCACAAAAGAAATTTTTGAGATACGATTATCGAGCAATCAAAAGAAATACTTCGAGAAAATAAAATTTCAATTTTTTTTTAGATCTGTCCACGCACTCAACTAATGAAAGATAATTTACCTTGTTTATTCAGCTTCAATTTGATTTTTTAAAGGTCTCCGTGCGACTATTGGTTGCCGAAATGTCGATGGTCGAAAGAAAAATGACACTTTTGTGTTTAATCATTGATATCTCTGCAAGAAATTATTACACAGTAAATCCAAGCGCGGTTTTGAAAACTTAAATAAACCCTCTATAAGGATCTATCATAGTTTTCGAAGAAAATAATTGTTTTCTTCTTTGACATTAATTTGAAAAAAAGTGCAAAAAAATTATTGCTTTTTACAATTTTTTAGAAAATCTACAGCAAATTTACAAATATTGATGAAAAGATTAATATTGAGAGAAGTTCTTGCAGCTCAATGTACCCACAACAACCCTGTAAATTGAAAAGTTGATTCATCAAACCGATTTTCTGTTCAAATGATCAAATTTTTGAAAAGAATTAAAGGAACACGATTGGCTGCTAAGCATTATATAATAGTTATCAAAGTTATGAAATTTTTCTCGACTTTTCCTTCAATTTTTTATTAGATATCGTTTAAATTTAAGATAAAACATATTTTTTTAATTTTTTTTTATTTTTTTTTTTTCATTTATTAAAGACAAATATCTAGCTGTTTCTGAGACGGTTCAACCTTTGCGTACCATAATTATACTTATCTTTATTTATTGCTCTAAATGCAAAGTCGATAACCCATGCTGCATATCGTCCTTTTCGATATTTTCTGCGATGTTTACTTACGTTTCAAAAAAATTAGTTTCTTCCAAACCTACCTTTCTTTAGTTAAAAATATAATTTAATAAAATCTTTTTTCAAATCTTTTTTCGATAACCGTAGCTAGGAATAGCTATTAACTAATTAACTAGAGACTTAAAGCTTCAAAGAGATTTATTTTTACCCCGATGCTAACATTTTTCTATGAGATACAGCATTTCAAAAATCACTAAAATGTATTTTGACCCACAGAATCCATCACCTTCCATTTCTTTCAATCGCGAAAAATCGCTCTTTTGGGAGGAATCAAGAATAGGCATAATTGTAGAAATCCACTGAAAATGACCACGAATCCGAATTCAAAATTGCTCCATCACCCCCCAGTTTTTCCAAATCGTCGAAAAAACACCCTTAAATATGGAAAATCCCACTATAGAGGATATAGCATTTATAACAACTGTAATTATGCCTCACGCGTTTACTAATTGTCACATTTTTCTCAAAATGATTTGACCGCTCCATTTTAGTAACCGGAGACTCAATATTATCTGACTGATCCATTAAAACAGCATGATGCGATATACTGCTAGAACCTGGAGTTAAAGTGTCATTGTAAAGAATCCTCATGGCTATTTAATTTTTGTTACTTAAACTATCGGCGACATAACTATCTGCAATTATGACTGACTTCCACCCGCCATGTCTCTTGATTGCTAATACATCAACTCCTGTATTAGCCAGTAACGTTGCCGATGTTCTTCGGAATCAATGGCCTGCATATGTTTAAGGATGTTCTGGTTTCAAAAACTGTGCAATCTTATTAGGAGTCATAGAAAGGGTATTCTCGCCGACTGATCTGTTGTAACATGTACGTGCTTGATAGCACATAAAAAAGCTTTAATTTACAATCTAATCTTGATATATTCCTTGAGAATTTCTTGGAGAGAAACAGAACCCAGATGAGAAGTAATTGTAAACGTACGTGACATACCATTTTTAGAATCTGGAATTGGTTCTTCTCGTACTAGACCTATTATCAAATTGACCATAGCCAGAAACACTCCAAAAACAATTAAAATAGCTTCACATCTTTGTCAAGTTAGTCAAATGATTGTTGTGTCTGTAATAGTTTTTATCGAAAATTTAAATAAAAGTACCTGCGGATCGTTTAAATGATACTAATGAGAATTATATTAATTTGTTTTTTATTTATGGACAATGTGGCGAAGTAATTTCAAAAACATTAGAGAGTTTGCCGCTCGATGTTCAGAAAAACGAAGAACTTCACGAAATACAGTAAGACGACTAGTGCCTTTATTATTCTATTACTACTCTTTAACCAATTATATGAGTTTATGTTAGTTTAGTATTAATAAGGAGTTATGACAGAAAATGTAACAAATAATTTTTTTCTATTGAAAAGAGAGGCATATTTTGCAGATTCACTGTTTGTAAAAAAATGTTGTCGCGGTCCCGTGAAGATCGCGAGCTAGAGAAAAGTGGCCGGAAATCTTGAATGAACTGCTTTTGTTAAATGGAATGTAATGGTTAAATTTCAGTCGATACAGTGTTATCCGCTTGATAAATTAAATCACGGTAGAATCGCGAGTGAAAAATTACGAAATTGGGGAAAAGTCGGCGTTTAAAAAAGAAACGACTTGTCAAAAAGGTTTTGGTTCGACATTGACAGAATTGAAGTCAGACGGTCGATTCCACGAGTGATAAAGTTACGAGCGATACGCGGTGTTGCGAGAGACAAAATGGACCAATTTAAGATATAACGGGTGCGTCGTTAGTGCCACCACGGGTCTACCACAAAAGAAACTTATACGTGAACCTGGGAATATACGCGTTCCTGCCAGCGTGTCGAGTTTTCTTCTTTAGCAATAAGAATCCTTGCCAGCACCATTCCTTAGTGTGACTCATTAAACCCAATGGTGAGAGATTTGAAAGAATTAGATATATCTTAGGCTTGAGTTGAGTAAAGTGACTAGATAGTCTTATAAACTAAAGGGCTAAGGACCTGTAGTGAACTTATACCGAGCCATGCCAGTAGTAGCAGACCCTAGCAAGAACGGTAAGTCGTAAAATTTCCCATTAGTGCGACATCTCTGAAACCAAGAAGACAAATAGACAATAGACAGTATTTCTTATCGTTATATAGACAGTAATAGTGTAAGGAGACTTAAATATTATAGTTTAGAGACAGAATAGTCAAGTGAAAGTCAAGTTAGTATCCGTTGGTTCTATAGTATAAAGATTTTGCATTCTTCTAGAATAAGCGTTAGTGGAACTGCGAATTTTAAATAAGTTGAAGACTAATACAGGGTGTTATAGTATCGCGGTAGGATATTAATAGAAACATTGCACGAATTAGTGCCTGCTAAACCATGACCTCGAGAAGGCGTGAGTTTGCTTGTGCTTCTCGCGTAGAGAATAATCTAGAGGAGGAACAGCGGGAATCGCTCACGTCAACTGAATCCCTTGAAGGGGTATTTGAGGAACCCAGCGTCCCTGCAAGCCGCGGAGAAGATTCAAGACCAATTTCGGGTCTTAATCGACCCCAGTTAGAATTAAGTTTTGCGGAACAGGAAGAAACAGCAATAATTAACCCGACTGAAATGGCCGGAAGATCACGCGATGCGTTTGACGCAAGCGCATGACGACAATGTGACATGTACTCCAGTGGACTACCCTCCGTCTTTAAGGAAATTTGTGTTATACATTGCCTCCTCTGTAAGTTTGGTTGCCTAACAGACGCGGTCACGTGGGACTCGAACATTTATATAAATTTCGAATTATTATTTTTTATTTATGTTTTTCACCATCGTTTTTCTATGAGTCCCGCATTAATCGGATACTTTTATTTCGTATAAGCAATACAAAATTTGAGGAAACAGAATTCTATGTAGAGGTACAGTCCCGATTCTATTTACTATTGCATCTGTTAGAAAGATATATTTTTTTAATATTTAAAAAATATATTTATCGTAGCTATTGGAGGACTTAACCTAATACCCAGGTATATCTAGCCACAAAGTGCTCTCTGTTAATGTCATTTTTTTATGCAGGACGCAGTTCAAGGGAAAACGGAAAATTAGACCAAGGAAAGTTGTCAACGGCCCCTTAATTGGGCGCGTTTAATTAAGATAAACGAGTTGCTTTGGAAGGAACCTGGAGTTTTCATAATATTATTCTTTTTAAGTGCGTTACGCCGAAATAACAAAGCCAGGCCGCTCCCGGATGAGCACTTCGGGGAAGTTATTATTTTTCAGCTGGAATTTAATTGACTCTCAAGTACATCTCGAGCCTCCTTTCCATTAAAAAATTCAACCGAAATTTTGCCCAAATCGAACAAGTATATACATATACAGGGTTATTCACGCAACTGGTTGATTAGAAGGATACGAAGTTACCATGATAAGATTTTGTTGAAAATTTAAACAACAAAAGTTACCGGTCATGAATTTTTCAATGGAAATATTTTCAAAACTGCTGCATTTCCGCTTATACCGGAAGTTGCCACCAACTTTGGTTTTTTAAATGGAACACCATGTATATTATTTCATCTTTAGATTCTGCGTTAAATATTTTAGGGTCGCATTGTATAAACTTTTCCATATTTAAAATTAGCCCGTTTTCAAGACAATGCGCAATGCGATGTTAAAAAAATTGCATGCAGCACTGTTGGCTTCAAAAGTATATGGCTAAGTTTTCAAAATTTCAGTTTTATTCAGGGACCTGAAAACTAATTGACAATCCTAAGGAAATTCAAATGAGTGTAATTTTTTTTTTAAATGGAACACCCTGCATATTTTCGCATTTCTGGATTCACTAGAAAAATCTACGTCAGTACATACAGGGTTGCTATAGTTATCCTTGATGGTTTCTGATTTATTACCACTTTTCTGTTTAAAATGCGGAAATCATGTTCCGTGTAAGAAACTCATAGTTACATATGAAAACAAAAAGGCTATGTATGCCCTGTCAAAACACCAAAAAAAAAGACTCACTGACGTTTATGTGTTCCTGAAAATGGATGAAGTGAATAATTATTCGAATAATGATATTTTAAACTTATCCAGTCCTGTAACAGCTGATGAAGGAAATGAAATTACGTTGTTGGGATATCTTCATGCTTATCCATATACTTCGATACCAACAGCTTCGATCGATTTAGGTAGATCGTCACTGTTATTTTTATTATTACAATTGTTAGATCATAACTAATATAATTTTTATTTCTTAGGTTTGTCATATTCTTCGATTCAAAGAATCATTCACAATTTTACAAGCTTTTCGCCCGGGAGATCACAGGAGAAGAACGAAAAAATACTGTTTCTGAGCCATATACTTTTGATGCCAACAGTGCTGCATGCAATTTTTTTTCTAGAATCGCACTATCTTGAAAGCTGCTAATTTTAAATATGGAAAAATTTATACAAAGTGACCCTAAAATTTAACGTAGAATCCATGCAATAATATAAATGTTCCATTTAAAATAACAAAGTTGGTGGCAACGTCTGGTATAAACGGAAGTGCAAGAGTTTTAAAAATATTTTCATTGAAAAGTTCATGGCAACTTGGGTATTCAAATTTTCAACAAAATCCTATTATGGTAACTTCGTATCCTTCTAATGAACCAATTGCATGAATAACCCTGTATACAGAGTGTTAAAAAAAGAGTACAAAATATTTCAGGACGTAATAGTATGAACCAAAATAAGCAGAAAAGTCTTAATAAACATGGGTGTCTTCCAAAAACTCATACAGTGTGTTCTGCAGAAAGATGAGGTAAGCAGCGCCTGTTAATCGGTTTGGTAAAACAACAGGAAAAACGTGCCTGATGTCCAGATTCTATTAGAGCATGAGGATTTTCGTCGGCCCAAATATGCGTATTGTGAAAATTAAACACTCCATTTCTTGTGAACCCGGCCTCATCAGTAAAAAGAATGTTTGCAAGAAAACGAGGGTCTTCAGCATCATAACGTAGAAATTAGCGGCAAAAAACAAACATGCTTGATGGTCATTTATTGGATTTAAGACCTGTACTCGTTGCACATGGTATGGATAAAGCAGTTGCTCGTGAAGGATTCTCCAAACAAGAGGACCACTAATACCTACCTCGGCTGATATTCTCCGCACACTCGTATCTGGATTTTGCTCTACCAGTGCTAGAATTTCTTCTTCTGCTCTAGGAGTGGATAACGACCTTGGTCTTCCGGATAAATGGCAATGTTTGCTCAAGGAACCGGTATCACGCAATCTTTGGTGAATTCTTCCAAACATGCGTTGTGAAGGAATCTGGCGATTTGGATAAGCGTCAACATAAAGACGTCGCGCTTCGGTAGCGTTCCCATTAGCATGACCATACATGAAATGCATGTCTGTTAATTCTGCGTTAGACAGCCATAGCGAAAGCAAACTTGTGCACTGAGAACAACTGTCAAATACGTACTGTTTATTTCACTAAACATCAACCAACTATTATAAGAAAATACACAACGTTTTTGCAAAATAAAAAATGGGGCTAAAAAACACAAAACATTCCATATCTCCGCAACCCTTACTTTGCGGACCCATGTTTATTGCGACTTTTCTGCTTATTTTGGTTCATACTATTACCTCCTTAAATATTTTACACTCTTTTTTTAACACCCTGTATACGCATACCTAATTGTTATTCACTAATCACTAATGAATTGTAAATACGAACAAGAGTATCTTATTATGTTCTTTTGAATAACTTTATTTTACTTATGGTATAGTCATAGGATCAACAATAACATAACCATATTTAAAATTATTTCCACCAAAACCGTTGATATTAAGTGTTACAGAGGTTTTCGTAGATCTCTTACTACTGTGGTTTATTGTTGTATTAAGAAGGGTAGAATTCTACACTATTGGATCTTTTGGAAATTCGACCAGCGGATTCAAGACGTAACTGCATTTCAAAGAAAAAATATCTCCTTCTACCCGGAAAATTAATAATATTAATGTTTATTGTTTTTAATCTAACAGTTTATAAAAAGACAATAATATTAACACTAAAACTCCTAATTTCATGGAAAAAATCTGTAGAAATTTTGTGTTAAAAATAGATTTTAAATGTGTCATTAGAATTTGAAAATAATTATTGATGTAGACTTTTGTTTTGAAGGAGAGTAAATTTTTCTACATCACATAAATTTTTTTGTACTTTTAATTTAATAGTAATCGATAAAATGACAGTTTATAATGAAATATGTGAAAGGGAAATTAAAGATTTTGTTAAACATTTTGTTATGTTATATTAATTATGTGCCAAGATTTATTTCAGTAAACACGTAAAAATTAGGAAACATTACGTAGAATTGAAATAATAAAAACTAAATATTTTAGAAAAAAATGTTTTAGACAAAAGTTGTAGAACTTTTTATAACAAAAATTTTGAGCCTAGCTGATAAACAAATATTATTGTTAGTTATTGCAAAGAAACGGCTAAAAATTGCATTTTTTAAACCTCTATATCTTTAAAACGTAAAAATATTTTTTTTTTATGAAACTTTCAGAATATGTAGTCCTTGGTAAGTAGAATAAGTGTGTTTTTGACAAATATTTGGTAGTTTTTGCAAAAATTTTGTTCTTCAAAAAAAAAATATTTTTTTCAAGTTTTAATAAATCTCACAGTAATGCACTTACGTGACCCATCTTGGGCCATCTTTTCTCTAAGGGTTGCACTTTCCTGTGCAAGTTATGCGCGTATTGCAAAATAATTGAAAACATGCGAAAAATTTACCGAAACTTTGACTTCTTTTTTTCGGTCCAAAATGTAGATATTTTTCTTATCGCTGAAATTTTATCGGAATAACATTAATGTCATTTGAAAGCTGAAATTTTTTCACGAATTTTAAGAAAAAATGTATTACAACCAATAGAAACTGAGAAAAAATTTTTTTTCAAAAAAATTTACATATGTTGTAGTTGATTGAATACATTTACTTCAATATAAAAATTAGTCCGCAATTATTAACCCCCTTACTTTACAGTAAACTTAAATTTGTTGAGCTTCTTAAAATGATTGCTTGAGTTGTGCACTATTTTATACAGGTTGTTCTTGAATGGAGTAGCATAAATGATACCAGTGAATCTACATTTCAAAAGAACACGATCTGCAAAAAATCGCCTTAGTAAAATATTCACCCCTGAAGAGATATGGGCAATCAAAGTTTCCAAAAAAATTATGAAAATTGACTGTAATTTGAAAACCGAACGAGGTACAAGTAACAAATTTTTTATAGGTTGTTTACTAATACAGATGCGAGTTTTCAACTATTTTTCGAAAATTTTAACCCCTCGAAAGGGGTTGAAATAACCACCCCTCAAGCCATTTTTTGCCATAACTTTTATATTTCGTAAAAACTCGATATCCAAAAATACGCATTAGATAAACTGGTTCTTTTAGAAACTTTTACCTCTCTAGCAATTTTCCTTTAAAACTTTTCGTTTATTAATAAAAAAATAAAATGTATTACCATTCACCTCACACCGTATATGATTGCAATCAATCAAAGAAAAACTAAGTGTGCTGCTGTCATGCCAGTTGTCACAATTAACTCTTCTGTAAGTTGTCACTGTTATCAGCTAAATACTTTTTGGGTGTAAATTAACAAGAATTATGCCAAATTTTACTAATGATGAATATGTGGACATGCTACAAGTGTATTTTGAATGTCGCAAAAACTGTGCTGCGGCAACAAGAGCGTATAATGAGAGATATCCAAATCGTCAAGTTCCCCACAGACAAACTTTTTCGGCGGTAGAACGAAGACTTCGGGAAACTGGAAAAATACAGCCGCATATTGAGGGTACCGGCCGAAGACCTACTGTTCGTACTATTTATCTTGAGGATGCAGTACTTGAAGAGTTTGACGAAAATCGTCAGACTAGTACGAGAAAAACAGCAATGCACTTAAATGTGTCCCATAGTGTTGTTTGGAATATTGTCCATGATAATTTATTATATCCTTTTCACCACCGGCCAGTTCAAGCTCTACTTGAACCAGACATGCATAAGCGAGTTGTTTTTTGCGAATCGTATCTTAATATTCTAAGAAATAATTTGAATTTTGCCTCAAAGATACTTTTCACAGATGAAGCAACTTTTCAAAGACATGGTTTAACCAATATGCACAATCTTCATTCCTGGGCTCATGAAAATCCTCACGAAGTATCTATGACAACATTTCAACATAATTTTAGTTTAAACATTTGGGCAGGAATTGTAGAAAATGTGCTTGTCGGCCCTTTTGTTTTACCTCATCGACTTGGTGCTGTTGAATATTTGCAGTTCTTAAATGAGCATCTACCACCACTTCTGGAGGAAGTACCATTAAATGTACGTCAGGCCATGTGGTACATGCATGACGGGGCTCCTGCTCACAGCACTGTAGTAGTTAGGCGGTGGCTTAATTTAAATTACCCGAATCGTTGGATAGGTCGCGGCAATGAGGCACCTATCTCTTGGCCTGCACGTTCTCCCGATCTAACGCCCATGGATTTTTTCTTTTGGGGACATATAAAAAGTATTGTTTATGCGACCCCAGTTGACAGTGTTGAAGAGCTACAGGAAAGAATATTCGCGGCGGCTGATGAGATTCGCAACAATCCCATAATTTTTGCTCGAGTCCGTAACAACTTTGATAAACGTGTTAGGTTGTGTTTAGAAAGAAATGGCAATTATTTTGAAAATGTCCTTTAACTAAGTTTTTTGTTTTTTCTCTTTTTGATAATAAATTATTTCTTAGTTTCGTTTTCATTGTACTTCTATTTAATAAAAGTTTCTGCGACATTCAAACAGTTATTTGTGCAACTACTGTAAAGAGTGTGTATTTGTTGTACGATGCATGAAGTTTGCAGCTCGAGACGAAGTTGAGAGCTGCAATCATGTTAAGTGCAACAAATATGCTTTTTGCACATGTTGCACGCAACATTTTTTCTACGATTGTTTTTATTTCAAATTTTATTTAACAGTATTTTACATAATATTAAAATTTTAACTGACAACTGGAAATTAATTGCGCAAATTGTCAATGTCAGACGTTAGGTACTTATGGATATGCTTAGATTAAACTTGTAATCAAATTTTTTTTTGTACTACTGTAAAAAAAGTTAAACTTTTGGCACAGTAGGTAGTGCAATAAGTAGTAAATTTTGCACGATCGTAGAAAAAAACACTTGTAGCATGTCCACATATTCATCATTAGTAAAATTTGGCATAATTCTTGTTAATTTACACCCAAAAAGTATTTAGCTGATAACAGTGACAACTTACAGAAGAGTTAATTGTGACAACTGGCATGACAGCAGCACACTTAGTTTTTCTTTGATTGATTGCAATCATATACGGTGTGAGGTGAATGGTAATACATTTTATTTTTTTATTAATAAACGAAAAGTTTTAAAGGAAAATTGCTAGAGAGGTAAAAGTTTCTAAAAGAACCAGTTTATCTAATGCGTATTTTTGGATATCGAGTTTTTACGAAATATAAAAGTTATGGCAAAAAATGTCTTGAGGGGTGGTTATTTCAACTCCTTTCGAGGAGTTAAAATTTTCGAAAAATAGTTGAAAACTCGCATCTGTATTAGTAAACAACCTATAAAAAATTTGTTACTTGTACTTCGTTCGGTTTTCAAATTATAGCCAATTTTCATAATTTTTTTGGAAACTTTGATGGCCCATATCTCTTCAGGGGTGAACATTTTACTAAAGCGATTTTTTGCAGATCGTGTTCTTTTGAAATGTAGATTCACTGGTATCATTTATGCCACTCCATTCAAAAACACCCTGTATATTGAAGTAAACATCTACAACCTGTATACATTTCAGACCTTAATATTAATATAAAAGGTTGTAGCGATTTTGTGAAAAAAAAAATTTTTGTCGGCTCCTGTTGGTTGTAGGACATTTTTTTAAATTCGTGGAAAAATGGTCAGCTTTCAAATGGTATAATGACATTCCGATTAAATTTCAACGATAATAGAAAGATCTACATTTTTCGACACAAAGAGGAAATTAAAGTTTCGGTAGATTTTTCCCATATTTTCAATTATTTTACAATACGCACACAATTTGCACAAGAAAGTCTCTTGGAGAAAATTTTAAGCCCAAGATGGGGATAGGACGTAAGTCCATTACTGTGTGATTTATTGAGACTTGAAAAAAATGTATTTTTCTAAAAACACAATTTTTGCAAAAACTATCAAATAGGTATTTTGCAATTTTACGAAAATGTACTTATTCTACTTGCCATATTCTGAATGTTTCGTAAAAAAATATTTTTTCCGTTTTTAAGATAAAGCGTTTTCAAATACTTAAATGCGATTTTTAGCCGTTTTTTGCAATAATTGATTCATTTGTTTATCAATTGACACCGGGCTAGGCTCAAAAACTTTGTTATAAAAAGTTCTACAACTTTGGTCCAAAACATTCTTTTCTAAAATGTTTAGTTTTTTAAATTTATACATATAGGTATTTTTGACAATTTGACTGGCCTATTTAATTTCTCGATATACAGGGTGAGTCAGAAAGAATGGGTCAACAGTAAACTGGTGATACTAGACACCAAAATATTATGTTTGAGCTTATCATGCATTATTCGAATGTCGCTGGTTTAAGAAATACAGGGTGTTCAAAGTTTAAATTTTATTCTGAAATTTTTCAATAATTCAGAAAGTTTTTATAGCATGACAGTTATTGGATCCTACCGACTGCGCCAGTTATTGGATCCTTGTCTACAGGAAGCTGCGGCTAGTTGACCAACCCCTAGCAGTTCTGATTCGATGAATTTCGACAGCACTAACCGTAGATAACTTGAAATTATAACAATTTTGGAAGATAACACTTTTATTTGTCTTAATTACAGCGTTGGGCGAAGTTGAATCTATAATCGTCCTTCTGAGCGGCTGGTTGGGTATTTATACTATTTATTATCAGCTAGCAACTCAGCAGGCGATTTTCCATTGTCAGCAGAATAATAATAGAAACTTATAAGTAAAGAATTTTTTATAAAGCAATATATGAATAATGTGAAAATATATATACAGGGTGTTCGGATAACATGACTCTGAAAATTGGTAGTGTATGAGAATTGCGAATTTGAAGCTTATTCTGACGTTGCTCCTATGGGCGCTAGTTTCACCGTATTATTTAGGTAAATCAGAACATATTTTTTTAATCTGTTGAGCTATGCTTAGAAAAAGCTAATAATCTAAAAGAACGTTCAATTCTACATAAAAAATGAACTCTTGTTTAAGTCGCCTAACTTTATTGGTTTCTGAATTATTTGCATTTAAAAGTTCCAATGTATTCTGTAGTGATTTTTATTCTCAAAAGATGAAAATAACAATAACAATTATTGATAATAGCAATAATAACAAACCGTAAATCAAATTCTGGAAGTGTCCACCACCTACCTCAATACATTTTATTATACACTCTTAAATGTCTGAATATTAAACAAAATGTCCCTATTATTTTTAAATGTATTCGCGGTTACTTGTATTTTCTGCCGCAACTCCTCAACAGAATTAATTTCTTCACGATACACCACATCCTTCAAGTTTGACCAGAAGGGTTTAAGTCTGGACTTCTTGGTGGCCAACTAAATTAATTCCCACGGCCAATCCACCGATGAGGAAAATGTTCATTTAAATACTGGCGTACTGGTGAGGCAAAATGTGGTGGTGCACCGTCGTGCATAAACCGCACTCTCTCTCTTAAAAATAATGAGGTCCAGTTCCAATTCAAAAGGTCCTATGAAAAAAACTGAAATTAAACCACACGAAATATTCACCTTGAACTCATGCTAAAAATGTCTTTCTTTTACAGCATGCGGAATCTCACAATGATCGTTCTTCCATTTGAAAACTCCTCGTCTAGTAGGTAAATGTCGTCATCAGTAAATAAAATCTTATTGAGGAGATCTGGGTTTTCCGTTTGCATATTTTGTATAAACTGAGCAAATTGTAGGCGAGCTGGTAAATCTTGAGGTAATAACCGCCGAACCGGAGTATAATGACATGGAGGGACAGGATGGAGCATTTCTTTTTTCAAAATTCTACAAATGGACGTTGCCGCACTTAAACGATGAGTACGAGTGGTAAAATTTTCTCTTCTTCATCGACTGTGATAGATTTTGAAGTACCATGGTTACTTTTTGGCCGAAAAGACCCAGATCCGCCTAAGCGATTGTATTTCTGAATAGTTTATAATTAGGTAATCTATTTGGGTACAATTGTACATATCTTCGGGCGGCCACATGTTCATTAAAATTAGCCTGAACAAAAACACAAATCATATGCATCTCACTGTTGGAAAAATTATTACATCATGGCATTTTTTGATCACTAGCTAATAATTTTGAACGAATAATAAATCACACGCACGCAAAATACGTTAATATTTATTGATATGAAAATTTGACACAAGCCTACTTAGAAAATAAATAGCAATATCAGCCCCTGAAAGAAAATCACCACAAAATAACGAGCGTTCAAATAAAAAGTCGAAGTCGAAGACGAAGTTGGCTCTGACACATTGGACGTAGGGAATAGCTTATAGCGACCAACCTCACCTCATTTCTCAACGAGCTGTATAGCAGCTGTCAGTTTCAATAACGTTAATGACTATATAACTTTATTTTAAAGAATAATCGTGATAACAATAACAAAACGGACCTGCGGAAAGTGTCCCCCTCCTTGTTATAACAATAAATTAAAGCAGCTGCTGAAAGTGTCCCCCTCCTTGTTCCAAGCACTTTTCACACCTGTTCCTCAAAGAATTAAAGATATTTTCTAAGATGCTCGGGGTATTGTTAATTTCACGAATCTTGTCTATAAGTCGAGCCTGCAGATGGTTTAAATCAGGAATAGGCAGTTCAAAAATAGTGTTTTTAAGGTAAGTTCACAAAAAGAAATCACACGGCGTAATATCACATGACCTCGGTGGAAATTCATGTTCAGCATTGAGACTTATTAGTCGATTTTGGAAAACATCCCTCAACATATTCATCGTCTCGCCTGCCGTATGTGCCCTTGCGCCATCTTGTTGAAAGTAAAAATTTGTAATTTCGTTTTCTTCCAGCTGGTTAACAAAAGGAGCGATAATTTCTTCTATATATCTTTGCGCAGTAAGAGTACCATTAAAAAAATAGGTCCATAAATCCTCCTTCGATTGAGAGCACTCCAAACTCCAAGTTTTTGAGCGTGTAGAGGGCCCTCGACAAAAAAGTTATCTGATTTTTCAGAAGACCACATTCTCATATTCTGTGAGTTTACGTAACCACTTAAATGAAAACAGGCTTCATCAGAAAAAAAGGTGATATTATGAAGTTCACCGTAGTTGTTCAAAAACCATTCACAAAATACAGCCCGTCGCGGAAAATCAACTTCATGAAGTTCTTGCTGACAAGTTAGACGATAGGAGAACAATTTTATAAAACACGTACAGAAGTTCTTGGCGCATTTTCCATTATTTGTTGGACATTTTCTTTTAATTCTTCAGTCCGCTTTTTAGGTCGGCCGCTTCCTTCTTTTCTTGTTACACTGCCCGTTTCACGAAAAACATTAACACAACGCTGAACAGCACTTTGAAAAATTTTGTACTCAACAACGCCGGGAAATTGATTTTGAAATTCTATGAAACATTCCTCAATAGAATAATTCCATATTCCATCAATCTTGCGTCCATTTCTAAAGTAGGACTCTATGATAGACACTTTTTGTTCTTGAGAAAACACCATTTTAAACGCTTTTTAAAACGAAAATATTCAAATTGATAGCGGCGATATAGCGCTTTGACAGATAACGTTTAAGTTCATTTGCTGTACGCTACGCCCTACGTCCAAATTTTCATAACCAACTTGACCACGTTTTTATTTGAACGCTCGTTACATTGAAACTTTTAAATGCAAATAACTCAGAAACCGATAAAGTTAAGGGACCTAAACAAGAGTACATATTTTATGTAGAATTGAACGTTCTTTTAGATTTTTAACTTTTTTAAAGCATAGCTCTACATATAAAAAAATATGTTCTGATTTACCTAAATAATATTGTGAAACTAGCGCCCTCTAGGAGCAACGTCAAAATAAACTTCAAATTCGTAATTGTCACACCAAAAAACCCAACACTACCAAGTTTCAGAGTCATGCTATCAAAACTTTCTCAGTTATTGAGAAATTTCAGAATAAAATTGAAACCTTGAACACCCTGTATTTCTTAAACCAGCGCCATTCGTATAAGGCATGATGAGTTCAAACATATTTTGGTGTATAGTATCTCCAGTTTAGTGTTGACCCATTCTTTCTGACTCACCCTGTATATTCAGTACATCGAGAAACCACCTCATTTCAAGTACAAGTTATTGCTTTTTAATATTATTGTTAATAATTTTGATTAACTTTCCTGTAACAGGAGAACAAATATTTTGTTTTCAGAATTATATATTAGACGCATCTTTATTTGAACAATAAACAACATTAATCGTATTATCCAGACACCCGTTTTATTAAAGATAAATATTGGAACAAATAAATAACCTGTCCCTACGTTGTTACTGTTTTTAATATCTTTTTTGTTGTTCCCAACTCACCTACGCTAAAAATAAACCTGTATTTACAACGCTGTGTTTAATTCAGACTTGCCTGAGGATTTGTGTTTAAAATAACTCAGGCGGACAGCTTTATTTTTCCGCAATAAGGCCTCCTTATATTAACCGGGGCAAATCACCGGCTGTTCTTTTTTATATAAATATATCCGCCTGACACTAACTACCACTTTAAAAACCCGCACCCAGGCCGCAGTGGGACCAGGCAGGCACGCGAGCAGGAAGTAAAATCAAATTTAACTATTTCCCGAGTAAATCACACTTAAAAGTGGCAACTATCAAATTCTGGCAACAGTGTGACAACTCGGGAGCGCGCTCCGACGAAAGTGCAGGAATGTGGACTGATTTCAAAGCAAGAAATTTTATATCTCATTGTCAGTAAAAACATATACAGTATGTTCACCGTTTGAGTGAATAAAAATTAATAGTTTTTTATTTTATATTTCACGGAAAAAAGGACACTTAGTTTAAAAAGTTTTGCTTTATATTTAAAATGGGGCTGCAATGGAAATAGTTAACATTTCATGTTTAGGGTATATAGACCTTTATTTTTACTCTTTCGAAAAAATGTCACCAAGAAAAGTTGTTCGGAATTAAAAGTTACTAGATTTTCCATTTGTGGTCTTTGGATAATAACGTCGACCAGCTAAAACAATTGGGGAAGGTTTAGAAGAGCTCAAAAAAGCTATAATGAAACCCTTATATGACTTTAAATTTGTGTGGACGTTGGTGAAGGAGTGCTCGAATAATGTTTTAATGCATTTCTTGATAAACCCGGATTTATTGAAATTTGAACAGAACAACATCTGTCGGGTCAGTAAAAAATAATTTATGTTAAAAAATTATATAAAACGTTATAAATGAATAAAAAATTAGCTTATCAATACACATTTTGAAAAAAAAAATAAAAAATCAAACAGGAGAATGCAGAAGAAAAATCTTGTAATATCTGCCCACTAAGAATTGAATGTATCCTCATTGTTAACAAAATTAAATATTATTTGGTGTAAAAGAGATCATTGAAAATATTGGTGCGAATAGGAGGAATTACAAACGAATTACTAGATCTAGCAGTTAGGTTAGAAACGTGACAATTAGTGTACGATATAACCAATTATTATTGTGATAAACAATTATACAGTGTGTCTCAGAAGTAACGCAAAAAAATTATATTTCATTTTCTGTTGAGTTTTCACAAAAACGCTAAAACACGTCAATTAGTAAATTAGAATTGTCGTTTTGTCACGTTGCTTAAACCTTTTTTGCGCTATGTTTCATAAACCTATGACGTCATCGACATTTTTTTTAAATAGCACCACCTAATTTTTTAAGCATAAATTGATAGTCCTTTTGAAGGGAAATACGTCGATATATGGTTTGGCCTAGTTTAACAGTTGATAGAGAATCATTTTTTAATAATAAAAGTTCCTATAAACGTAGGTCTTAGAACGCTTCGTTTGTGAAATATAGGGTGTTGAAAACAAACTTTTTTTAAGAATTTTTCTTAGTATCTCTAAAAGACCAACATATATTGAACTGAAATTTGGTATTAGTAACATATTAGTTATGGTGAATAAAATAAAGATATCTGTTATCCATTTAACCCACCAGTGGCGTGCCTGAGTTAAGTTACTGCCCCCTTTAAAAAAATACTTCGTACGCCCGTAAATTTTTCTGGAAAATAACTTCATTTCTAAATTTTTTAATCAATTCTGAACAAAACAGATATCTTCAAATTTTTTACTAAATTAACGATTTTTGGTTAAATTCATTTGGCATGAAACTGTTCCAACGATATTGTACCTACCTAATACATGTGTGAATTAATGAGAAAAATATGATGTGCACTGAAAATCAACAAAAACAATTGAATGAATAATAACAGTTGATAGAGAATCATTTTTTAATAAAAAAAGTTCCTTTAAACATAGGTCTTAAAACGCTTCGTTTGTGAGATATAGGCATATAAGGCCAACAGATATTAAACTGAAATTTGGCATGAAAAAACAAATACAGAACTTAAAAAAATAACTAATTGACACGCACGTGACACAATGTTTGCGTTCTTATGTTAACGTTATGACATTTAATCGTTTTTGTTGATTTTCAGGGTACATCATATTTTTTTTATTACAAATGTATTACCACCAATATTGTTGGAACAGTTTCATGCCAAATGAATTTAACCAAAAACCGTTCATTTTATAAAAAATTGAAAGAGAGCTGTTTTGTTCAGAATTGATTTAAAAATTTAGAAATAATGTTATTTTCCAGAAAAATCCACAGGCGTTCGAATTATTTTTTTAAAGGGGGCAGTAACCCACCTCAGGCACGTCACTGGTGTGTGAAATGGATAACAGATATCTTTGTTTTATTCACCATAACTAATGTGTTATTAATACCAAATTTCAGTTCAATATATGTTGGTCTTTTAGAAATTCTTAAAAAAAGTTTGTTTTCAACACCCTGTGTTTCACAAACGAAGCGTTCTAAGACCTACGTTTATAGGAACTTTTCTTATTAAAAAATGATTCTCTATCAACTGTTAAAATCCTACTACAAAAAACTGACTCACCCTGTATAACTTGAACGCAATGAGAAATATATGGTTTCAACAAGTTTATAAAGAGATTTACTGTTACAAAAAAGCCTACACAGCTTTATACCGTGACATAATTTTTTAAAGCTTTAGAGAAGCTATATGTGGATCACATACATCCACCTGATTCTTAGATCCACCTATAAATTGGGTAATACACTGGATAGATCTACCAGACATAAGGCCATACAGTTCGGAAGAAACTAAGCTTTTTGTGTAAAAAGAAGTATGTATAATAATAAATTCAAACCGTTTAGAAAAAATACGTATAATAGCATTAGGTCTAACATTTTCAGACATGTTTCAACTTTTTCAAAAAGGACACTCCAGACTGCTTCCAAAATCAGGAATGGACTTTATTTGAAAATTATGGCTGACACCTTGCAGAATAAAGTAAAAAGTATTTGATACAAGGATTTGATTGAAAAATAGCACATCACTACATATTATAAAACAAAGTCCTCCGCCGCGTCTGTCTGTCTGTTCGCAATAAACTCAAAAACTACTGCACCGATTTTCATGCTACTTTCACCAATGGATAGAGTGGTTCTCGAGGAAGGTGTTAGTATATAATTTGTTAAGTACATACATTAACGATATTTGTTGGAGGTGTCGGAAAAAATAAGTCGTCTGGGAGCTTTCAACGAAAACGCTGCCTAAACCCATTGAGATATAACAAAATAATGTATGGAGAAATTGTATATCTTATACAGGTCTACAGAAAAGTCCGCGATGGCAGATGTCTATCTCTTAAGGATAACATACTACATCCAGTTTAATACTTTAAAAAATTGGCAATTATAAAGCGGTAATGTAAAAGCTATTTACACAAATACGGTATTAATTCTTATCATGCTTTAAGCATTTCATGCACATTATTTTACTCTTTTACACCATATAATTTAAATGAATATCTTAGGAGTAATCGCAAAAAAAATACGGATGCGAGAATAAAATTCAAGCGCCTCGCTTCGCTTGATGCGTTCGCCGACTCTCCCCCCGCACCGTCTTGCCTACTGTTTAGCTAATAAGCCGAATGATAATGCGAGCGCGATCCTTTCATAAACTGACTTTGAGCGAATGGAGGTGACGACTGACGACTGTGTTTTCTTTCTGGGTATTGTTGGAAAGTTATAATTACGTTCGATTCGATATTTTAAGGTCACATTTTTGTTTTGTATTTGTTGTCTTTAGGTAGTCGGAACATACATAGATACTTGCAAACATACTTTTATTTCATTGAGTTTTAATAATTTGTTTGTTTTTTTCTTATTATGAATCATTTAAAACTTCATAGTCGCATTGTATTTGTTTTCTTTAGGTAGTTAGATACCTAACTACTTACTTATTAATTAAAATTGATAGTCCTGAACATAGGTACTTTAATTTAATATTTGTTTTGTTTTCACATTGTTGGTAGTTACCTATATTGTTTTAAATTTAGAGGTTTTGCATTTTTAGTTTTGAGTTCATTTGTTACCTTTAGGTATATAGATATATCGTTCAAATTAATATTAGGGTCGCATTAGATGAAAGATGATTGATTTTTTGTTTGTTACGATTTAATTAAAAAACTACTCAACCAATTTTACCGAAAGCTACATCTCCTCGGAGTAACATAGGCTATTTTATATTTGCCCGTGCGAAGCCGGGACGGGTGGCTAGTTCTTTATAAGTCATATTTGCTTTCAGTCCAATTTATGTATCTTCTATATTAATTTAATTTTTCTTTGCAATTTAGTTACCTATTGTATTATGTTTTATATATTATGCGACAAGTTCTATAATGCCTTTTTAAAACTTCCATGAAAATCTAGTACTGATTATCAGTATCATCATTAATTAATTGTAAGAATAAAAAAATATATATAGTTACTGGTTGTAAAATAAAACCATCTATATCAGTTGATGTGACACGGAAATATGATATGTGACTGGACACTAATTTATTAAACCCTCGATATACCTGAAAAGCCACAGTCAACTAACACAGTCTAAATGGGAGTGCAGAGAGAGATATATATATAAGTTGTATATTTTAACCTTCATCTCTTAATTTTACCAAAAATGTGTCGTTTATTTTCCACATCTGCGAAAAAGTGTACTTTCCAAAACATTGTATAATAAAAACAAAGTACGCCTCTGGAATGTACGGATGACGTGCGGACGTTAGTAGTAGTAGTAGTGTTGACGTTTACTAAACCTTATATATTTCAAGGAGTTAAATCGAATTCAACTATTTCCCAAATAAATCACACTAACCGTGTCCCCGCCGTCGACTTGGATGGGAAAACGTCACGACGTACAACTCGTTAATGTCGTTATAAACCCTTAACTTGGTAAAAGCCTTGACGTACCTACCATTATGGTGAATAAACGTAGTTAGCCCTCCCAGACCGCCCATTCGTGAGTTTGTTGGGGGTGTAATTACAAACAAAAGCCCGAATAACCTATTTAGGCCCATACTTTCGACGGTAGCGGGGAAGTTAGACTTTAAAAACGCCTTCTGTTGCGAGCTGTAAATTTTGAAACTTCCCTTGAGTGACAAATATGGCAAAGTTTGGGCTTTGTTACAGTTAATGTAGGTGTGTGCCTAATTTGGCTCTAACGACGTTAGAGGAACTCCGCATGGATATTGTGCTGTCTGTACCTAATGGACGCGATAGATTGGATGATTGTACAATAGACTCTTTTAGTGAGACAACCCGCAGTAAGTTTGCCATATCTGAAACGGAACAGTCCGGCTCGGCACTATTTATACAGTCTGTTTGATTATAAAGACGAGGTCTTTATAATCAAACAGACTGTATAAATAGTTGCCCATTTTTGGATACCCTGTAAAGTATACAAAATGTTATGATGTGATGATGTGTAAATAAAAATAAAATTGAAAATACAGAAATGAAACCAAAATTTTGAACTATTGAGATATTCGCTTAAAATATGGAGGAAACTAAGACAAAATGGATAAAATGAAAGTGAAGGATAAATTTAAATGTAGAATAAGTTTTGTAGCATACAAATATAAAATCGTCCAAATAAACGAATCGAACTGTCAAAATTATGGAAAAAAGTAAATTTATGTATTAAATAGTTAATAAGATGCACTCACGTAACATTATAAAGATATAAATGATAGCAAAGTACAATTTTATAAATTTAGATTTCGTATAAATGTATTTGTTTAAGGAAATTTGAATTTTGACAATTTGATCGACAGGCAATGACAGATTTTCACTTATAAATGAACAACATGCAATAAATCAATAGTAAAACAAATCTTTAGCATAACCCATAGTCAAAATCTATGAGTGAAATTAAAGTTCTGCCATATATAAAAGTTTATGTATCGTTTTCGTAATGTCATATAAATGTTTGGCCAAATATGCAAAAATTGTAGAGTTAAGAGTCTTGGTGAACTACAAAATGACTGGGGCAGTATGAAAAAGAACTTCTAAATATCAATAACTGTATTTACATCCCAAGTTAGGTTCAAATTATTGTTTAAACTGAAAGTTGTCACTGATTCGATAGACCTGAAAACACTAAACAAAAAAAGACTCATAATAAAAGCAAAAAATAGTTAATTTTAGAAATATTAAGCAAAACTACAGGCATAAAATTAAGCTATATATCAGTTTAGTCAAAATTTCCAAAATTAAGTTAAATTTTGAAAGGACAGTAAAGTTATAGATATCAAAATGTTCAGAAAAATTAGCAGAATCTAAAAATGTAATGGTCAATGCTGCTAAAAACATGCATAAAGTGAATATTTTGAAAAGAAAATTCTCAAAAGTTTCAATCAATTCCCAAGCAATAAACATTGTCTCTTTGTGCCTAAAACAACAAAAGAAAGTCAGTTAAAATCAACAAGAGTGTAGAATCTATCTAGAAACGTCAAAGTCACTTTGTGGAATGTCAAATGTCAAAAGTGACATTCATACATGCTGAAGTACATAAAAGATTTTTAACATAAAGAGTTTTTAACAAAACGTTTAAACATTAAGAACAAATTCCATGTAATAAATAGTGAAATTCGAAAAATTTTGGTTAAGCCATAAGTGGAGTGTGGTGAAGTTGTAGAAAATTCCAAGGGCGATATTTGATACGAAGGAGTAGTTAATACCAGGGACATCTGGTAGCAGAGGATAGCAGCATAATGAAAAATGTGAGTTGGGTAACGTAACTTGGCCAAATGAAATTTTTTAAAAAACATATGTCGACATCAAATTAAAAGCAAATAAACAAATCATTCAAAATCATTTTGTAGTAACAAATATAAAGGGGAAAAGTTTGTAAATTGTCAATTGTAACAGTTTTATTGAATCATTTGTAATACATATTAATTTGTCAAATGCTAAATTTATCTTTTATTTCCGTATAAATTCAATCATTCACCAATTAAATACAATTCAAGGATACCACACCCTGAAGTTAGAGTTAGCTCTGCAGTGGTAAATAATTACAAACTTAATATTTGGCGCTCAATAAAAAAGTAATAAAATCAATAAAATCAATCATTTCATAATCATCAAAAACAAAACATCTAAACCTACATACTATAAAATCAATCACAACAATATATATTTTTAAATGAGATACTATTTTATTTATACTGACAAATAAATTTGTTTTTCGTCACTCTGTAGATAAGTTGTGACGTCATCGATTTATTCTTTAAAAGAAATTGTATAAATTCTTTAAAATAAGCAGAAAAGTCTCAATAAACATGGGTCCGCGAAGTAACGGTTGCGGAGATATGGAATGTTTTATGTTTTTTAGCCCCTTTTTTATTTTGCAAAAACGTTGTGTATTTTCTTATAATAGTTGGTTGATGTTTAGTGAAATAAACAGTAACACAGTAACAGTATTTGACAATTGTTCTCAGTGCACAAGATTTCTTTCGCTATGGCTGGTTACTCTAACGCAGAAT
>NW_019416744.1:292046-293304 GCF_000390285.2 Anoplophora glabripennis | reverse complement strand
ACACGAGATGAGGCAGGATAAAGAGGGATAATCCCCCTCGATCCCAAATCATTGAGGCCAACTTCTAGCCATAGAATAATGGCGCGAATCTGTGATATTTAATTTCATTATAAATATACAGGTCAAGCCGATTTTTTTTCCAGACAGTGCATAATCAGGAATAGGCAGAATGAGGCCTCGGTGTCGTACGGTTATTCTTTTCCACCAATTTTTCCACACCATCTTGAAAGAAAATTAAAATAATGTTGCCTTTATTATGTTTTATTATCTTTAAAGATGCAGTTGTTGACTGAATCCTAGATATTGAAATAAAATTACTTACAACTGCGTAAAATGTAAATAATGTATTATAAAGTATAACATTGATTATTTCTGTATTATGTGGATCAGATTGCATCGAGTTCAGTGCAAGGATATTTAAGAAATATACAATACATTTTTAAATTTCTCCTTGATCGAAATTTTTATTCGATTAAACAAAAATTTAAACTTGTACTATTTATATTTCTTAAATTTCAGTCTATTAAATTCAATCGCTGACCTTTTTTTTAAAGCGAATCGAAACCTTTCAGAATGTCAGAGACAACAGGTCTGTTCCGAACCGTTCGAAATGTTTGGCCAGCTAAGTTCTAAATGTGTCTTCAGTGAATATATCGCAATAATTAGTTGGAGCACATTTCGAACCGATCGGAACCAATTCCTGACTCCTGTTGGAACACAGCCAGGGTTGCCACTAGGTCGACACGAAATTACTGACGAAACTTGATTGCATTCCTGACATTTCCTGGCAAAACTTAATTATATTATTACTTGCAATTCCTGGCAATTTAATAGTTTAATCTATTATTTTGGTGATTATTACCTTTGTCTTAACCGTCGTATCCCGTCAGTGTATAAATAGCTATCACTATCACTCTGTAACCTGTAATATTAAACATTAAACAAGGATCGCTGCCGAGTGCCAAGTGTGACAAAATATAATAGTAAAGAAGCATGATACATCGTCATCTAGCGGTGATATCGTGAATCGAAATTCTTAAAACTGATTAAAGTAATCTCTGTGCTCTGTGATGCTTATTTATGATCTTTTAATAACAAATGCAATAATGCAAATGTTGGGGGTTATTTGCAAATCGACATCCCTGAAAATGTTGCTCCCCTGGCAAATTTCTGACGTTAAGTCAATCCTGGCAAATTTACTGGCAGGACTCTTTATTCCTGGCAAATGCCAGTAATTACTGGCAAAACGGCAACCCTG
>NW_019416744.1:289255-291822 GCF_000390285.2 Anoplophora glabripennis | reverse complement strand
AGTAGGGAGAATGCTCATTGACTTCTGCGCATCCTATTTTCGAGGGACACTACCAGTGCCGCCATTTTGAACATGAACTGTCATTGTCTATGAACATCAATTTGTTTTGTTTTAATTTTTGAGGAGTGAGCAAGGTTATGTTTCGTGAATTATTTATTAGTTACTATTTGTTTATATACGTATAATTTACGCCTGGAGCGGCAAATTGGCGCTATGGACGTTTTTTAATATTCAATACATCGTTTCTACACTAAGGAAAACATTTAACCTTTATTGTTGTTATGTCGTGTGCTGTGAAGGGGTGCTTTTTAACATAAGGCGTTTTAAACCAAAAGGAATTACATTTCATCGGTGAGTGGTTTTATGAATTTATTTCTTGCAACAACTGTTTAAATAATCTTGCAGATTTCCGAGGGGTGATATGTTTATAAAATGGGTAGAAAGTCAGAGACTTGATCACGAATTTAAATGGTCACAGAAATAAAAAAGATTTTCTGAATGCTGGAAGTCAAATTCGCCTAAAGCCTGATGCAGTTCCAAATTTAGAAGTCTATTTAACTAATAAAGCCGATGCTCCAGAAACATTACATAGCATACAAAAAAATGCTCCATTTACATCATCGATGTCATTAGATGATACGGCAGAGCGTTCTAAACTTAATCAGAACCATTGGTAATATTATTTTTTGTTAATACTAATTTTTTTAAATAAATATTATTTTCTCTGGTAGTCTATATTACTATTTTAGTGAATTGTCATCTAGTCAAGATACTTCTGCAAGTACCTACTGATAGCAGCACAAGGAGAACAGTTTTTTCAAACTGAACATAGTTATATCTTAGAAAAAACAGTAATTAGGTTATGCGAGTTATACACGTTACATGTATTTTGTCTCCAACCCCAACCAATGACTATATTGCTTAGCTTACATGTTACATTACTTCAGTATATCACCTGATAAAATTAAGAAAAAATATTCAGAATTATCGCAATAAGACGACTTTTAGTATTCACTGAAAATAAATTACCACATGAAAAGGACTTCATGATTGTATTTGTTACTTCTGTGGTACAACAACAATTTTATAATTGTGCAGGAGAACTGTTCTCTATAGTTTAACAGAGCACAATGTATCACTCGCATGAAAAATACGAAGGGTCTTCCGCCCACAATCCAATATTTCTGGATCTGGGGCGAAGACAGAGATATGAAGGCNCGGCCGCATTTGCGGTCGGGGTAGACGACGGATGGGGCCCACCTACGAAGGCTGTCCAGGCCTACACGAGATGAGGCAGGATAAAGAGGGATAATCCCCCTCGATCCCAAATCATTGAGGCCAATTTTTAGCCATGGAATAATGGCGCGCGGCGAGTTACTATTTGTTTATATACGTATAATTTACGTCTGGAGCGGCAAATTGGCGTTGTTGACGTTTTTTAATATTCAATACATCGTTTCTACACTAAGGAAAACATTTAACCTTTATTGTTGTTATGTCGTGTGCTGTGAAGGGGTGCTTTTTAACATAAGGCGTTTTAAACCAAAAGGAATTACATTTCATCGGTGAGTGGTTTTATGAATTTATTTCTTGCAACAACTGTTTAAATAATCTTGCAGATTTCCGAGGGGTGATATGTTTATAAAATGGGTAGAAAGTCAGAGACTTGATCACGAATTTAAATGGTCACAGAAATAAAAAAGATTTTCTGAATGCTGGAAGTCAAATTCGCCTAAAGCCTGATGCAGTTCCAAATTTAGAAGTCTATTTAACTAATAAAGCCGATGCTCCAGAAACATTACATAGCATACAAAAAAATGCTCCATTTACATCATCGATGTCATTAGATGATACGGCAGAGCGTTCTAAACTTAATCAGAACCATTGGTAATATTATTTTTTGTTAATACTAATTTTTTTAAATAAATATTATTTTCCCTGGCAGTGTATATTATTATTTTGGTGAATTGTCATCTAGTCAAGATACTTCTACAAATACTGATAGCAGCACAAGGAGAAAACGTATAAAGTTTTTTCAAACCGAACATAGTTATAGGTACATCTTAGAAAAAATAGTAATTAGGTTATGCGAGTTATACACGTTACATGTATTTTGTCTCCAACCCCAACCAATAACTATATTGCTTAGCTTACATGTTACATTACTTCAGTATATCACCTGATAAAATTAAAAAAAAATATTCAGAATTACCGCAATAAGACAACTTTTAGTATTCACTGAAAATAAATTGCCACATGAAAAGGATTTCATGATTGTATTTGTTGCTTCTGTGGTACAACAATTTTATAATTGTGCAGAACTATGTTCTTTAGTTTAATAGAGCACAGTGTTATCACTCGCATGAAAGTCATTTATTAATTCTAACGAAAAGTGTTGTTTCTGCATATATGCGAATAAGATTTTTTAATTTAGGCAAACAATATACTAAAAAAATTCAGGGACATCTAATACGAAAACAACTAAGTTAATATTATTTAATCATCAATAAATAAAATATGTAAAATCATTATTATTTGTTTATACTAGTTTATCTTTATATTTCAAA
>NW_019416744.1:262889-288119 GCF_000390285.2 Anoplophora glabripennis | reverse complement strand
ACACATAAACATGACACTACCCCCGGGGTTTACACAGACGAGCCGGCGAAGCAAGAAGAGCGCCAGAAGAAAGGGCCCTAGCCGGCGGGGCCCAGCCAGGACAAAAGGAGGTCCCACAAAGCGCCTACACCGGCCGCATTTGCGGTCGGGGTAGACGACGGATGGGGCCCACCTACGAAGGCTGTCCAGGCCTACACGAGATGAGGCAGGATAAAGAGGGATAATCCCCCTCGATCCCAAATCATTGAGGCCAATTTCTAGCCATGGAATAATGGCACGCGCGAGCGCGGCGCGACCACGTTTTTGTTTGAACGCTCGTTAGTTTATCTTTATATTTCAAAATAGAATTTTTTTTAGATATTTACCAATTTCTGAAAAAAACCTATTAAAATAAAAAATATTGCTCATATAATTTGAATCTTTATTTTTGGTATTGCATTTTAAATTTGCCTCTCCCTGTTCCTATTTAAATTTCCCTAAAATTTATCTGTATTGGCAACCATGATCAAAATGGCGACCATCGTTATTAGTCGCTCGCGCAGGTTGTAAGAGCATTCTCCCCACTCTATATCTCTGATTTTTCCACATTGCACATGTAACTTGTTTTTTTTTTGTGATCGACTCATATTGATTAAATTACAGAACATCATCAACTGAGTGAATTGCATTCAATTGCAAGGGTTTAAATCATTAGCGCACCTACCGACGCGTTTCCATATCAAATCACAAATCTGTCAAATGTAGGAAAGTGAAGAGTGACGTTTGCCGTCTGGTCTAGTTTATGATCAAACTGTCAAGCAGCAATTTAGTATTTAATGACCTTTAAAATCATAATATTGTAATAAAATGGCAACGAATTTGCCTACAGGACTCATTTCTCATACTAGAAAAGTCCAAAGTTTGTACAAAAGAGCCCTTCGCTTGCTAGAGAGCTGGTACGATAGGAGGTAGTTAAAAAAAATAACAGTAGTTTGAGGTTAGATTATGTAATTTAATTTTCTTGTAGAGATGTCTACAGATATCACGCTGTGCTTATGAGACAACGGTTTGACGAGAATAAATGTATTCAAGATCAGAGAGTTGCCAAAGAGTTTATCCGTAAAGGGGAAGAAGAATTGTTCGATAATCAACATTGGCACCCAAGAAAATGTGAGTTGAAATTTACATAAGTCTATATTTTTTCTACGTAAGTATTTATTTTATGAAGATACACATGTTTCTGCTCATTCAAGTTCAAATGTTAGTATAAAATTTTAGGTGAAGAGATATACCAAATCTATATAGGTACTTACTATTTTATGGATATGTTTTTAATTATACAAATGCAAAAATTTTTTATAAACAAATAATTTCCATTGTACACAGATGTGTCTAATAATAAATAAATTTTCTAGTCCCAGAATCACCGGGAGGAGTTGCCTATGGTAGAGAAGTGATTCCACCAGACTGGGTGCTTGATCACTGGCACCCCTTAGAGAAGGCACAGTACCCTGATTACTTTGCTCGTCGTGAACAAAGAAAGAAAGAGTTTGTTAAAATGTGGGAGAAAAAGTACGGAAAATCTGCATATGTTCCACACCATTAAATGTGTAAATTTTGTTAATAAATAGAATAGTGTAGTAACCATTTTGTCTGTAAATAAAAACATAAAAGAAAATTTGTTTAAATTGTATTGTCACGTAATTTTTTTAGAAAAAATTTAAATTGATTTTAGATGTCGATATAAACAATACAACACAAATTCCATATAATCCGTTTATCTGGTTGCATATCCTGAAGTGACCACAATAATTTTTTTTTTAAACAAATCCTGTTTGTAAATTAATTTGGTATGTCATCCTGCTTTTGTGGAAATTGTGACAAATAAAAAAATGTGAACTTGCAGGCAGCCCAGATACATCACAGTTGTTTTGACTTGGACGTTATTACTTATTAGAAGTTTACAATATTAGGGTTTTTTAAACACGATTGTTGGTACATAAATGGTCATAAATACAGCCATCAATAACTTTAATAATTCTTGTGTTTGCTGGGTTNTTTGAAAAACCGTTTTTTTCAACTTTGCGATTTTTTTTAACCATGTTCGCCATATTGGATCGAGTTTAAAGAACAAGAAACTCAATTTAAAATTTAATTTTCTATACGGTCATATTTTTTTTGTCCAGGTAATAATTTCTGTAAGCATTTCTCTATAATGTTTGGACTAATAGGTACTTACTATTTTATGGATATGTTTTTAATTATACAAATGCAAAAATTTTTTATAAACAAATAATTTCCATTGTACACAGATGTGTCTAATAATAAATAAATTTTCTAGTCCCAGAATCACCGGGAGGAGTTGCCTATGGTAGAGAAGTGATTCCACCAGACTGGGTGCTTGATCACTGGCACCCCTTAGAGAAGGCACAGTACCCTGATTACTTTGCTCGTCGTGAACAAAGAAAGAAAGAGTTTGTTAAAATGTGGGAGAAAAAGTACGGAAAATCTGCATATGTTCCACACCATTAAATGTGTAAATTTTGTTAATAAATAGAATAGTGTAGTAACCATTTTGTCTGTAAATAAAAACATAAAAGAAAATTTGTTTAAATTATATTAAGTCACGTAATTTTTTTAGAAAAAATTTAAATTGATTTTAGATGTCGATACAAACAATACAACACAAATTCCATATAATCCGTTTATCTGGTTGCATATCCTGAAGTGACCACAATAATTTTTTTTAAACAAATCCTGTTTGTAAATTAATTTGGTATGTCATCCTGCTTTTGTGGAAATTGTGACAAATAAAAAAATGTGAACTTGCAGGCAGCCCAGATACATCACAGTTGTTTTGACTTGGACGTTATTACTTATTAGAAGTTTACAATATTAGGGTTTTTTAAACACGATTGTTGGTACATAAATGGTCATAAATACAGCCATCAATAACTTTAATAATTCTTGTGTTTGCTGGGTTCACTTTAATTTCGAATGTTATATTACCAATATGAAAATATGCATAAAATATTAAAGGTAATATATTTTCAAGAAAACATTTTTAAAAAATATGTGAAATTATCATCAATATCGTCGAGTTATAATATACCTTTTATTAAAATATATTTATTATTATAACTTCTTATCCACTGCGCACAATATTTGCTTGAATGAAAAAGTAACAAAGGAAAATAATTAATTTAATCTAAAATTTACAAAAAGTTCATATGAATGTGGGTGGTAGTTCGAGACGTTTTCGAGAAACATGGTGTTGAAATTAGAAAAAAAAACTATCTAAAGTAGGTATCTCTCGATGCTGTTTTACGTACACTTATGAAACTTCCACGCACTGGCTTATAGGTGGGATAATTTTTATTAAAACTTCATTGGCTGACTGAATGGATTATTTTCACTGTGACCTTCCCTTCCATTTGAAACACGTAAAAATTGGAGAAAACGCGTTGTTTTGAAACAAAATATTAGTGCATGCTGAATTTAAATTGAACTCATTATACTTATTTAAATTTGTTACTTTCACCGGAGATCAAAGTCAGTGGCGTAAGTGTAAGAATATATTTTTTAATTGCACATAATAGGATTTATAGAATTAGAAAAATGTACTAGTAAAAACTCTGGTGCAAGTTGCATAAGTTACATCGGTAAATTTTTTTTTATAACTAATTAATTTAGCATTTAATAGCAAATATTATCTAAATACGTATTAAAACTTATAGGAATAACTTATTTATAAACAACAATTCCCCATTTTCCAGTCATCGTTGTGTTGCCTTCAGGGGAATGTTGTAAAGAATAATTTGCTGAGTTGTATACAGTGTATAATCATGAATAATACGAAATNAATATTATCTAAATACGTATTAAAACTTATAGGAATAACTTATTTATAAACAACAATTCCCCATTTTCCAGTCATCGTTGTGTTGCCTTCAGGGGAATGTTGTAAAGAATAATTTGCTGAGTTGTATACAGTGTATAATCATGAATAATACGAAATAATGGTTAAAAAAGTCCTTTTTTAAATTTTATAGATTTATAGGAAATATTCTTTGACTTCATTAGATAAGATTTTTAAAAATATATATTTTTTGATTTGTTTGAATTAGCTTTAGCAAGAGTAACAACATGTGAAAGTTAATAATAGAATGTTATTTTTAAAAAAACAAACATTTTTTTAGATAGAAAAGCTATAATTATAATCCATATATCTAGTCATGCAGGTATACCAAATATAAATAAAATAAATGAATTCTCACAAGAACCACAACTAAAGCTAGATATAGCCAAATAAGTTTTAACAAACATTTAAAAGTCGCATCGTATAGATATAACTAGATACACACATTTTGAACTTCTTTTCTTTTTACGAGGAGTTCTTAAGAGCTGTTTCACACTGCCATTACAGTATAAAAATCATGATACACCCTGTATCATAATTTTTATGATGTAAGAGCAAAAAATATTACCTATAAATCTTCTGACCTATCAGAATTAGTCAATTACCTATAATAATAAGCCACAACGGTGCAATTGTCGCGGCACATCTTGAGTCATTACCTATTTAGTATATTAAAATTTCTATTTTTGATAATGACACTACGACGATCCATATATGTATGTACAACAAATACGACTCAAAAACTATCACAATTATTTTTAATAAATGTATCGATTCCTAAATTAAGTAAAGCCGCTTGTATTTCGAATAAATTTTTCTTCTCTCACTATAAAGCATCCTGAATCATATGGGATTTGGATTTTTATCCCTTTGAGCACATAATCTATCTAGGCTGAATTAAAGTTACCTATTATACCTAGTACATATACAGGGTGTTCCGAAATTCATGAAACAAAATTTGGTCACAGATTCTTAAGACAAATTTAGAGGACCCATATTTTTTACTTTTGCCAAGTGGCCCCCTCTTTCGGAGTTACAGCCCCCTGAAGTCCGTCCCTAAGAATAATCTTTTTTTTATATCTCAGAGCCCTGTTGTACGAGAATGACTAAATTTGGTACACAAGGGTTTTATGACACGTAGAATCTGATGGGGCTACGGTTTTTGGCGGGGAGCCCCCTTAAGACAATTTTTCGTGGGCCCCCTTGTCTTTGGAACCAAAAAAATTTAGTCGCATATTTAAATTTCTTATCAAAAACTATCAGTCCACTAGAAAGCTATTAAATTTAGAAACTTTTTTGTTTCCGAGAAAAATGTCAAAATGTGATCGAAGGCATATCGTGATTCGCCATTTTTCTCAAAAACATTGCGTTTTACGAAACAAATATCAATAGACAAAAAAGTTTCTAAATTCAATAGCTTTCTAGCTAACTAATATTTTTTAAACAAATCAAATTTGCGACCAAATTTGTCTGGTTCCAAAGACAAGGGGGCCCACGAAAAAGTGTCTTAAGGGGGGTTTCTCGCCAAAAAGCGTAGCACTGTGAGATTCCACATGTCATAAAACCCCAGATTTAATGATTCTCGTACAACACGGTTTTGAGATATAAAAAAGACTTCTTAGGGGCAGATTTCAGGGGGCTGTAACTCCGAAAGAGGGGGCCAGTTGGCAAAAAGAAAAAATACGGGTCCTCTAAATTTGTCTTAAGAATCTATGACCAAATTTTGTTGCATGAATTTCGGGACACCCTGTATTTCCTTTTTCTAATTCCTACTGGAGAAATAATGATTTATAAAATAAGTCTTTATGCAGTTCGATGCAGGCTTGTGGTTTANTTATAGGAATAACTTATTTATAAACAACAATTCCCCATTTTCCAGTCATCGTTGCGTTGCATTCAGGGGAATGTTGTAAAGAATAATTTGCTGAGTTGTATACAGTGTATAATCATGAATAATACGAAATTTCGTAAAACGTAAAGTTTTCGAGAAAAATGTCAAAATGTGATCGAATGCATATTTTCCTCAAAAACATTGCGTTTTACGAAACAAATATCAATAGACAAAAAAGTTTCTAAATTCAATGGCTTTCTAGCTAACTAATAATTTTTAAACAAATCAAATTTGCGACCAAATTTTTCTGGTTCCAAAGACAAGGGGGCCCACGAAAAAGTGTCTTAAGGGAGGTTTCTCGCCAAAAAGCGTAGCACTGTGCGATTCCACATGTCATAAAACCCCTATGTACCAGATTTAATTATTCTCGTACAACATGGTTTTGAGATATAAAAAAGACTTCTTAGGGGCAGATTTCAGGGGGCTGTAACTCCGAAAGAGGGGGCCAGTTGGCAAAAAGAAAAAATACCCTAAATTTGTCTTAAGAATCTATGACCAAATTTTGTTGCATGCATTTCGGGACACCCTGTATTTCCTTTTTCTAATTCCTACTGGAGAAATAATGATTTATAAAATAAGTCTTTATGCAGTTCGATGCGGGCTTGTGGTTTATTACTAACCTAAACTTTTGTAAAGGGGTAAAGTAAGCTGTTGGTTGTCAGTCTACGCCACTGATGCCTACCTAGGGGTCACCGAAGCGTAACCACCGTTCTTCATTCTTGACTTTCATTCTAGACATTCAAGTTCAACGTTTGGCATTGCCGACTCGCTTGAACGGGAAAGAGAAATGCTATCTATGTTGCGCAAGCGCTATTTGCTACCTTTGAAACATCTGCCAGTCGACTTTCTGCGTAGAACAATAGCTTTTTTTTACAAATGCAAACTGCAAAGCATGCAAATTATTAAATGGATTTAAATCGGTTGACGATATAGCTACTAAACAGAAGTCCTAACCGAGTATTTGATTAGACATACATTTTTTACAGTATAATAGGGGTAATCTATTTTTAGTTCATCTTGATAGTTGTAGCATAATCATATTGTGTTATACCGACTATTATAATTATTTGTTAATTTTACTTATTGTGAATTGATAAAATTTCATATGTATTTATCACAAAATTATTAAAAATTAATAAGAAGAATAACATTGTTATGTCTGTAGGTTCAACCAAATGAAAAACTAGGTATAATGTTATTGTTTAAAGTAGTAAAATATAAAGGGGAAAGGTAAATAAAATATGGTCAGTGATCGATTGAAACACAACATCTATTTCTATAATAAATCATATAGACAAATTCAAATAAATAAGAAATAATAAATATAATTAACATATATGTACAGACCAAATATACATACTTAATATGAAGGGAGAGTTTCATCTCAAATACAAAGACGAGCATAAGGAATCCTTACATAAGCTGAGACAAATGCATAATGAGTCAATTTCAAGGTTTCCTTACACTTACACGATTACAATCATGATTTTTCAAACTTAAAATTAAGGTAGCCGTGGAAAAGTAATAAATTAAGTGCGACGGTGATTGTTTTTCACTGTAAACAATCTAGTCGTTATAGTATAAATTACAGAGTCGTTTCTAAAACGAAACGGTGTACCTAACGACGAGAATTACATGCTATTGGTTATTAATATGTATAACTTATACCGACGAAGAAAAAGCTGACCGTTAGCGCTTATAATTAGGTGGATTGTGTGTGGATTAGAAAGTAAATAATTATGCAGCTGTTAATGGACTGTAAATTAACGAAGAAAGCTGCAAAAGTACAAAATACATTTATATACACCGCACGCCTCAAAGAATGCTGGAATACGGCCGCAGATCGCAGATGTTGGTTTTCTAGAATGGAACATTTTAACATCTTTCAACAGTTTATTGACATTTTTTGAGGCCTTCCAGGTAGATGAATTTTTAAAAATAAATTGTATAAATGATACCATATTTCCCAATGCATTTAGTTGATCAAAATCTAGCGTAAAATGTGCAAAAGAAATGAACTGAGATTTCTTAGAGGTCTAGAGAAATTAATATATATGAAAAATTATTGTGTGAGGGTAACTTAATAATTTATCCCCTATCTCTTATAGCACCAAACTAACCTTTCCCTTAGCCCGCAACCTTTGCTTTATCTTTTGTATATATATATAGATTAAAAAGCGTGACGGACTGCCTTCGTTCTAACGAGGAGGTTTCTAAATATTCTTTCATTTTTTCCAGCGTCAACCGACTTTCGGTGAAAGTACGACCGGCAAGTGGGTCGCGTACTGAATGTGATCGGATTTCAAGTCCACTTCATTCATTTAACGTATCGCGAAAAGCATTGAACCGTTCTTTCAAGGATTTATGCCGTAGTCACCGTTACTCGCAGCGAGTAGGCCGTACTTCAAGTGCCGATTTTGGCTCGCTGCTGCGTAGTAAAATTGGCCTTGAAAGCTTTAGTTGTAAATATATTAAATATCTTAACTAGAAATAGCATACACTGCTAATTTAAACAAAAAAGTTCGACCCAAGGGAAGCTAACATCGAACTTGCTAACAAAATAATTTTGATCTAGAAATTTAACACATTTAAAAAAAATCTTTCAAAATGTATTCAAAAAGAAATAATACTGTATATTTACACTTATTTTGTTTTAATCAAGATGAAACCAGAACGCATCCAGTGCTGTCCCAAAAACTTAAAATAAACGTAATTTAATGACCTAACCCGTTAACAATAGAATGGACTGCAACCGTAGGAACCAATTTATGTAACCATAAACCATAAAGAAAGATCATCTTGCTCGCCTTGTTCAAGCGGCGTGTCGGATAATAACCGAGTCAATTAATCTTAAAAATTAAATTTACATTCTTGCTTACGCTCGTGTTTCGACCATCGTAAATGCATTGTTCTTTATAGCTACATATTTCATAGAATCCTCCTCTCTAACAAATAACAAAATCTAATCTCAGCATAACCCCTAATACTTTGAATTTAAACATCCCCTTATTTGTTTGCTGCTGGATGCCCAAAGTTAATACCTATTCAATTATTCTACGGTGGTTCATTGGGCTAAAGTCGAGATCCTTTGTCGGAATCCTTTGCTGCCATCGGGACCACGGGGCATTCTCAATACGTTCTCTGTGTTCTGGAAGGCCGAGCTATTGCTCCTTGACCTGGGGTTGCTGCTATCGGAGGCGGAAGACATCCTCCTGTTGAAGCTGTCCGTGCTGGAGACGCTGCAAGCGCTCATCCTTCGCGGCAGAAACAGGCTCGAGTCGCTGGAGTCCCTGCTGCCATAGGAGAGTCGCCTGGGCATATAGATGAAGTTAGCCTCGGTGCTGGAAGCGCTCAACCGCCTCTGCAGCCAGGCGGCGGGCTCGATGAAGCGAGAGGGGAAGTGTGCGGAAGAACCACGACGCATTTTTCCTGTAATACAATGAAAAAAATTAAAATGCATTTTGAGTTAAATTTTAAAAAAGAATAACAAGTTTGTCTGAATTAGTAATTTAACAGTTGCTCTTCCCGTTCTTATTTCTTAGGACATGTACTTCTTATTCATTTACCAATAATCCTTTATGTCTGTCAACTATGAACGAGAATGGCACCGTCAAATTTATATATTGACTTCTAAGTGCAAGAAATGTAATGATTTTAAAAGTAGAGAGAATAAACGCTTGCTCTTACTAAATAAATTGTATAAACCACATTGATTGTAAAATCTATACTGTTACGCCACTGCTCGAAAGAATGGTTATCGAACGTAGATATACGAGGTCTATAAACTCAATGACCTCGTTGTTCATTACCAACATCGTGAATTCAATTTTAATCTAGAAATTTCAGGAAACTATATATAATTCAGAAATTTAACGTAACAATTTCTAATTCTGATAATCGTTTAAGACGAAATGTTTGCGTTTTAGAAGTGAAAGTTTACTTTATTGTATTTAATATGATAATAAAATTCTAAAAAAGTGGCTTTCTACAATTGAATTAAAACTACAGAGTAATTTTCAAGTCACAGAATAATTTAAATCTGATTTAATCATTACAATTAAAAGGAAGAACACAATTTACAATGCTTATGAAATAATATTTAAAAAAAAGAATCGCAAACTTACCTCTAGGATCAAATTTCATCTTCATATCCTCTGCTTCGGAACCGCTTGGACAGGACGATGTAATGTAATCAGATTCAGATGAGACGTTCTTATTGGTAGTATGATTATTGTTGTTATTGTTAGAACCTTTCTTGTTATTTTTCTTCTTTTTCTCAGGATGAGGCACGTTGTTAAGCTCGTACACTTTCATGGGCTCGCCCAGAGTGCTTTGCAGCTGCATAGCGTTTCTAGCCGATTCGGAGTTCACGAACTCTACCAAGGCACATACCATACCGGCGAGGGAAGGGTTCTTGTTGATAAATTGCCTTACATCAGCCGGCACGGGGTTGCCAGGCCTTAAAATTCGGATAAGGGCGATCTCGCCGCAGGATTTGAAGAGTTCCGCCACATTTTCTATAGTAGGTTTATCTATGGGCATGTGCACGGCCACTACAGTGCGCGAAGGGGTAGTTTCGTCGTACTGGGGCAAGGGATCAAGCCTCCTCAGTTTAGTGCCTGCCTCGTTGATTTCAAGTTTGGTTGAGCGGGATAAAGCGTGGGCTACCACCCTCCAATCTTTAGTCAAATGTTTTACCCTCTTAAAACTGGAAATGAGTTTAAGAGACACGTACCCCTCCTTGTTCCTCTTCACGTGCTTGAGCAGGAACGCGTCTTTCGTGATGTTGGCATCGGAAAAGTAGAATTCCACCTGTTGCACGATCTTATCAGCCAATTCGTCGGAGGGGGGAGTGAAAGGAGGCTCGGTGACCTCTGGGGTGACTTCACACCCCGAGTCTTTACCGCCTCCGGCAGAACCGGTGTCTGAGGCGCTGTCACTTAGATCGGCCATGTGAGCGCCTTCGTCTTCGGCCTCTGCAGGGTTCTCCGGCACCTGGGTGGTTCTGTCGAAAGACAGGGACACGTCGCTGTCTATGGAGGAGATACTATCGCGAGTCTCCATGAGCTTCGAGGGTGAAATTACGCACTCCTGATCCATTGCTGCGATGATTTCGTCCTGAACTGGGGCTGGCATTTTCTTGGAACTTAAAAAACTAGTATCACACTAAATATCACTTGGACTATTTGTCGTCTGTGTTTGAGTCAGTCTTAAGGCACTTTCGCGAATATATTCGTTCACTGAAAGATTGAAATGTGGGTCACGCGTGTAAATCGGTCTGCTACTGCCACAACACTGCGTTTGATGACCTAGCTTAAGCGTACTGGAGTCGGACGACTTCACCAGCCTGTTTTATAGCCGCGGTGGGGCCGCACCAGGTCCCCACCTCGCTGATGACGATCCGTCTGTACGGCGGCAATATTACCTTTGGATTCGTGGCAATAGATAAGGTTAAGGTTTAAGGGTTGAGTGTTTAATGTTCGCGGACTTGTTATCCGGCAGATGAGTGATTGGGTCAATTTTTGCACTCGTGCTTTTCAAGTTTGATCGCCGTGTCTATATTTAAATTAACAGTTTTGTTTTTCTTTTAAGAGTTTCATCATATTTGAAATAAATTCAACAAAGTTTTGTGGTTTATAAGAAAAAATGTAATATTAATATTGATGCAAAAATGATGCTTCATAAATGCAATTTTTGATTTTTTTCCAAGATCCTCATTCTTTTGTTTAAAACCTTTTATTTATATTTATTTGAACATTTGACCACCTGCGAAAAAATAAATAATTGGTTAAATTAACTCTTGCTCTAAAAGTACCAAAAGTGATTACGCTTCACCAAAAATATTGCTCTGAAAATATAGAAAAATAATAAAAAAATAAATAAAAAATATCACATATATATCCCTTTAGGTTTATGTTTTCAAAACTAACATTGGTGTTAAATAAATAAAAGATAAGAGATTGTGATTTTTTTATTGTTTTTATTTTCAGAATAAAATTTTAGTGTTTTTTTATTTTACAAAAGCATCCTTTGACTGACTCTTCTGGTGAAAATTAGTTTTTGAATTTTTTTCACGATGGCAAAATAAAATCTTTGCCTATTTAAATATTTTAAGTTCTGCAGGAAAGAAATTGCATTTTTTGTACTGAAAACCATCACTACAATTTTTCTTTTGCTTATAAACCAATTTTAAAAAAGTTAATCTTAATGGATACTTTTTTATCTAGCGTATATTTATCTACCCATTGTACTTTAATAAGATCAAAACTAATTTAAAATTTCATTGAAACTAAGTCGTATTTCAAAGTTCGAAATCGTGACTCAAAAATGATTAATAATACTGTCATTTCTTTAAGTTTTGCGGAAATTAAGATAAAATTATCTCATCGTTTTTTCGTGAGTCATTTTGTACCTTACACATTTAAAAACTAGATACAAACATTTAACTGCATGTAATTTTTAATTTTAATTGTTAAGTTTTTCATAAATAATCAGACATTTTCTTTTCCTAGACAAGATGACATGCTTTGTTAAAATAATGTTTTTTTGAATATAAAAACCATTCCTATACATCATATTCAAAAAACAAAAGGTAACACAATAGAGTAGCTACTGTTTTTAATGTGTTACCAGCAAATAATATAAATATTAATGCAAATGATCAGTCCTTTAACGCAAATAAACAAATACTTAACAACTGTATCATTGATCTTATTTTGCTTTTAAATAAAAATTCTTAAAATAAACAACATTAGCAATGATTAATAGTAATACCGTTGAAATAATAAAAAAACAAATTTGTCATGGTATAATAATGGATTAAATTAATTATACTTTAAATCTAAATCATAGCAGCTATAAAAATTGGGTGTTTTCTTTTGAGATCTGCAAATGTTGGAGCGTCATTGAAATCGTTTTTTGATTTTGAGGACTCGAAACAAGGAATGTTCACTGGCAATATGGAAAAATTTATAACCAATTTTTTTAAATAGTAAGTTGATACTTATTGAAAGAGCATCGCTTTTGTGATTGGTGGTGATATTCTTACGGTTTATTTATAAATTTGTTATTCGAATTTCTAATGTGTACATTTTTTGATATTTATCACTTTCCATATTATTCCAACATATCATTTTTAATTACCTAATATCTACATATTTCGTGGTCACGATTTTTTATTTCATACGTATTCAAGCTCGAACTTTACTGATTACTAATTAATGCTGAATAATGCTGAAGTATATATGATAGTAATATAGATCAGGATATATTTTCCAAATATGATTAAGTGTCCGATGTTTTAACAAAGTCCTTGTAATTAATTTAGGACAAACCCAAATCTGGCTTATCTCATTTTGAGGGTTTTGTTTATCGATTTCTCAAGAAAATATTATCTTTTCGACAATTAATAAATTATTTAGAAGTGTTCCTAAAAAAAAAAAAAAAAATTACTCAGTCTATGGCAACAAAATTATTTATCTCTAAGTGATTTCTAGGAACATCGAGAAGTTGTTTTCTGAATTAAGTGATAATTGCTGGCCGATGAAAGTAAACAGGATACTGGCGCTTAAAAAAGTCATGGAAATCGTTTCAAATTTGAATAGAACATTTCACTTATTAATAATAAAACAATCCATGAAACGTAATAATAAGAGATACTTAGTTATTTTATTAAACAAAATTGGCTTACCACGGCCACCCGGATTTCTCTTTACATGACATAATGTCAAATGTGATAACTGATAATACATAATATTGCAATTAATCTTTAGGAATAATTTATTAATAAAAAACTGAATTGACTTGTCAAACCATTTGGTAAGAAATTTCGTGTCATTTTGCTTCGCCGGAAGGTTTTTTGAAATTTTAATTAATTCATTATTTTTGCTTTTCTTTACAGGTAATAAAAAGTCTTTATAGAAAAAGGAACACTCAAGTAAGTTTTTGTAAACTATTAAATATTAAGCATTTCAATTATTGCTTCCGAAAGACATAAAAATTAATTATATAAAATATAGACAATTATCGATCTCCTGGTAATGTTTAACATTTAAAGACTTCGATATCATGAGATTATTTTCATATTGGCTTGCTGTCTTGTAGCGTACATCTATGGCGATGCTTTAGAAAGAAGACATTTAATGTATTTAGTATAGTTTACATTCTACCAACAGCAGATGTCTAGTTTTCTTGGACCTTCACTATCATCAGATAATTTTTATTATTGTTGTGTACCAGACTGATAATAAATTTCTTTAATGCAAGAGTAAATATGTTATCTGAACCTTACAACGCTTGGTCTTTTAAATTTGGTAATTTTCGATGTTGAAATTATTTACATTTAAAAACTAATCTTTCAAAGCTGTAGAGCGATTCAATTCTTCTCGTTTTATTTTCAAGGGTAATGTCAAGTTCCAGCCGCTGACTTTTTATTTATATGTTCTTTATGGAATTAAGCAGATAAATCCCTCATTTTGAGAACAGTTGAAAATATGCGTATAGTTTTGTCGAAATAATTACCTACATACGTACATATAAAATTTGAAATAAATTAATTAGTCAGTCGTATCTGACATCAGACAGAGTTTTATTTTACAAACGCATTATGTCATTTTCAATAAAACCTTTTGTGTCTTTTAAGCATTTTTTTCACGATCACGAGTAGAATTTCAAGAACAATAACAATGCTAGAATCATAATTAAAATACCTTAGGCAAATTGGGTTTCCAAAGTATAATTGTACTAATTGTAGTCAGATGTTCAATTCATATACTTGTAGTTGTGTTGTAAATATACAGTGTGTCCCCTAATGGGGTCCCGCACTCTTGTAAACTTTTTTATTGTTGATTTTTCATTATTTGTTATTCTTGATAAAACGTTTTACTTATCATGGGAAGACATGGGCAGTAATCAAATATCTGATAAAATATACAGGGTGTTAAAAAATTACAAATTGTGAAATTTTGCCCGAGCAAAATCCCTTAATTTTTGTTTTCGTTAAAAACTGTATTTAATAAAGTTGTTCGAGAACTCAAGAAATGCTTAAATACGCAATTTTTTATTATCTTACATAACATATAATTACCATGGATATTTCCTTATCAATGTCAAAGTTAACATATTTATTTTTATTAACTGTTCACCGAATAATTTTTATTAATAATGCTAACCCCGGAGCAACGAATTTATCTTGTGAAATGTTATGTAATCGGTAATGTTTCATATCGATATGCAATACAAATTTTTAATGAAAAGTATCAAAATGTAAGGTAACTCGTAGAGCAGTTCGCAAGCACTTAATCATAAAATTCGATACCAATGGTGATGTAAAGAATATTAAAAAGATAAAAAAAGAATACAATAATAACGATGCTGCTACTGTTGTAATTATGAACTAGTAAGACAATCCGAAGATGTCACTCAGGAAAAGGTCAGAAAACATAGATATTAGCAGATCTCATATTCAAAGAATTTTAGTGTACAACAAAATCTATCCATTCCAGTGTTAATTTTATTACAAGATTATTATTATGTATATTTACAGGGTCATATCGATTTCAAGGCAAATTTTAAATATAAGATATTTTAAATTGTAGGTATTTGCAGTTCATAAGAAATAAGAAGTTTTTGTTAAAAGTGAAAAATACAAATTAAAATTAACAAAATATTTCACGTACTACATTTATTTCAGCTCCTACGTCTAGCATATTCTAGTATTTTCTTATCGCATTTATGTCTAGTCTGATTTCTAGTCTAATTCATTGATTCTTGCATACCAGCCAACCTCGTACCACATTGCAACCGTCCTAATACTTCCGATCTCTAGTAATGATACGTTGAAGAAAACCGTACGTTCATTTTTGATCAGTTGTGTAACATTTCATATAATTCTAAATTTTTCTAACTGTTATCTTTACAGCATTAAATCTTATATAGAAACATCTACTAATGTAAGTTGCGTTGTATGTTCGGTATTTATGATAATAGAAATGATTCGTTGGTTTAGCACACTAATCGTAAAGCTATTTATAATGGTTTTAAATATTTTCTAAACATTTTAGTTTTATTGATTGAAACAGTAATACAATTTATTTTTCAAGCTTTACTATGAGTACCAAGTATCTCAAATTTGACCATACGGTATCTTAAACTACCATGAATTTTAGAAATTTATTTATAGAATATAATTTTTTGTGCTTTTGTGAAAAAGGCTGGGAAGTTTTATGTGAAACGTTTTGTATAAAAAATTCTTATCTATATTATGAAAAGATGTGTCACTTTAAATGTGTTTTTTTACTGTCCGGAATCTGTGAGCAAAAAATTCAAGGGGTAAGTGTACTCATGAAAATAATGGTTCCTTTCACTTCACACCTTTCAAAATTTAGTATTAGTAACACACATAACCTCAAACTTTCTTTTTATTATCTATATTTTGTAATAACTTTTCTTCAGTTTAATGATTTTCTTCAAATTCGAAATTTGAAAATTGATAATATTTAACTTTTTTGTTTTGGACTTTTCGAACGACTAAACCACTTACAAAGATCATTAAAAAATTCACAGAAGCTTTTTTTGCTGTAAATTAATGTCATTAATTAATTAAAATAATTTGAATTTTAGTAACCTCAATAGTTTTAAATATGTTATCTTGTATTCCAATTCTGTTTCGTTTTTAAATATTAATTGTTTTTTGTTTTTTTTTGTGCTCCAAAACAATAAGTGCACTTTTCTTTGGAAAAGGGTCTTTTTAAGATGGTTTAATGATCTTTAATATTTATTTGTTTAATTTTTTGAAGCACGGTGAACAAAGCAATATCAAATTTCAATAAGGGACAAATACCACCTTTAGGGCTTTAGAATTTTAACGATTTTTCCTCATAGGGCAGTTTGTTACTAATAATAAATGCACCAAATTTGAAAAAAATTATGAATATTATTGAAAAAAGAACACTTCGATGTTACATAATCCCGTTAATATTCATTCTTCGAAATTGTGGACTAGGAACTAGTACCATTATTTTATTTATAACCACAACTTAAATTTATTTGCTTCTGTAGTTTCTTATTGGTAGAAGAAAATTTAATGCACAAAATATTTGGTATTTTGGACAGCTAATATTGCATTTCTTCGTTTTTCATGCTGTTCAAGTATGAAATGATTGGCTAGCCGCTGCACATTTTTTCATTAAGAGCGAAATGATATCTAGAAGTGTTCATGATTCCCTTTACACTTTTTTTATTACATTTTTTGGCTCTAGTATGATTTAAAAACCAGATACTTCTTGCGTTTAAATGTGCTAAATCAAATTGAAGATTACTACAGTAGCAAATACTAAAAGTGGTAGTAAATACTCAGTTTTATTCATATTAGCTTAATTTTCTGTTTCTACCAAAGCAAATACTTTTACTTTCAAGTACATATAAAACAAATGCTTGAAAATAATAATCATACGTATTTAAAGTTTTGACACCGAAATATAAGTACCTATGTAGAAGCATTTGCTATATTTTAATCACCAGACCAATTTGTAGCAGTAGATATTACCTCATAATACATTAAACTTGATATAATTGTTGATAAAGCCTATTAACCCAAGATTCAAAGCTATCGAACCTTATGATCAGAGTATTACAAAAAATAAATATTTGCTCTCCATTATTAGTCATTCGCAACATAACGTAGGCAACATGGCAGAAAGTTTTTCACCTCTCGCTGTGTCACGGACGCGAGCATGACCTACCACAACTCTGCCGTTCGTTTCTGGCTGAGATTTGTATTTGTCATAATTTGCGAGCAAAGCTTGCTACTTTTTTTTACTTACATCAAAGTGCTCAGTCAGGTCTTGCATACGTAAGATCACTTTAAAAGTTTGTAACCATTATAGCATGAACAAAATATTTTGCTGAGCAAAAAGACGTAATCCATAGTCGGATGATGATAAATGTTTTAACCCTCGGCTAAAGCCATAATAAAAGCTCTGAAAATGTAAATGCATTATCGGAGCCAGTGAGAGAAGAGATCATAAAATAATTGCAAAAATTCAACTTCCATAACCCCTTTCGAGAACAATAGGAATGGATAGACCCTTCGCACAATCAAGTTCAGGTTGATGCGGTCTACACCGACTTTAGTAAGACTTTCGACAAAATTGATCATGGAATCTTGTTGAATAGGCTTGTTGAGGTCGGTGTGGGTGGTACTTTGCTGAACTGGATGGAATCTTATTTAACCGACAGATCACAGTGTGTTGAAGTTAACGGATTCACGTCAAATTTCACTATGATACCCTGAGGAGTACCTCAGGGACCGCATTTGGGACCTTTAATGTTCATAATTTATATTAATAAAATAAAAGAATGTCTTAATTATTGTAGTTTGTTAGGATATGCTGATGATTTTAAGCTATTTTTTACCTATTCGTGATGTTACTGATTGTCTAAAACATCAGAACGATCTTGATGCTTTCGTAATTTTTTGTAAAAACAATAATTTGTTTATTAATATCGACAAATACCATATAATCACTTTTACTCGTAATAAACATCCTTTCCTTTATCAATATAGTATTAATGACTTGAAATTAGAGACCTTGGAGTGATTTTTGATAGTAAAATGTTATTTGATGCCCATATTAACAAATTGATATCTAATACACTTAAGATGCTCGGTTTCATTATGAGGCAGTAGAAACAGTTAACTAATTCTAAAGCTATATTGCTTTTATATTACACGTTTATATTTAGTAAAATTAATTTTGCTTCAGTTATATGGAATCCTCAATATAATATACAGGGTGTCCCACCGGGAATTGCGTCTATCGATATCTAGGAAAGTATTGCTCCGAAAAATTTGAAAATTTGGCGACATAGCAATGTCCCTAAGGAAAACACAACTAAAATATCTAGAACTTTCCAGCACTTCCAGTTATACCGGAAGTCGACATCAACTTCGTTATTTTGAACGAGACACCCCATATCTTATTGCATTTTTGGACTCGAGAAATTTGAGGGTCACTTTATTAAATATTCTCTATACCTAGGAAATTCTGAGATATCAATTTTCAAAGAAAAAAATTGACAAATGCAAGGGTCCGCGGAGATGCTAGTAACTCTTTTCAGGAGAGTGATATCAAGCGAATTTTTGGTAGATGTAAAGGGCATTGATAATGCTAAATTATGGTATACCAACGAATTAAAAGATTTAATACTAAGTGTTTCGTTTTTGCTGTTATATTTTGATAACTTCAAACAGCTATAACTTTCTTAACTTAAATGGAACACCCTGTATTTTTTACTCTATTTGTAATTTTCTATTTTTTGGACACTTTTTCTCGTATTAGACCTGTTGTCAAGCTGGCCATGACCAGAAACCAAAACAATTAAAATAACTTGACATTTGTCAAGATAGTTGTCAAATTATTGTTGTGTCTGAATAGTTTTTGCCGAAAATTTAAATAAAAATGTCTGGGGATCGTTTAAATTATACTTATGAGGATTATAGAAAATATAGAAAATAGAAAACTGCAAATATCTCTAAAAGTTGTAACGGCAACCCTAACAGTGCTTATATGGCTTGAAAGGAAATTTCAATCTGCATACGACAAAGTAAAAAAATACAGGGTGTTCCATTTAGGTTAACAATGCTGTTTGAAGGTATCAAAATGTAACAGCAAAAATGAAACACCTAGTATTAAATGTTTTAATTTATTGGTATACCATAATGTAGTGTTACCTATGCCCTTTACAGGTACCAAAAATCCACTTGACATCACGCTCCTGAAAAGAGTTACTAGCATCTCCGCGGTCCCTTGCATCTGTCAAACTTTTTCTTTAAAAATTAATATCTCAAAATCTATAACTCCTCGGTAAAGTGACCATCAAATTTCACGTAGAATACGAAAATGCAATAATGTATAGGGTGTCCCATTTAAAATAACAAAGTTGCTGGTGACTTCCGGTATAACTGAATGTGCTGGATAGTTCTAGATATTTTAGTTGTGTTCGCCCCAGAGACATTGCCATATTGCCAAATTTTCAAATTTTTCCTAGCCGTATTTTCCTATATACAATATTAGTCGCATTGAAATGATTCAACATAAATTTTTAAAAAATTTTTCTTTCTGGTGCAGGCGAATTTTGAACGACGACAATTTTCATAGATTGTGTGTTGAATATAATAACCTTAGCTAATAGATGTTATTAACTTGTATAAAATTATTAATGGTAAAATTGTGTCCAATTAATTACTAAAATATTTTCTAATGCAGGCCGTTTAGGCCCTACGACTTATTTTTCATTCCTTTTAAGCATACCGATGCCTCCGCAAACTCTCCTGTGTGCAGAATGATGCGTTCTTATAACGATGTTTGTAGCAGTATAGATTTATTCTGTACATCTTTAGTTTCATTTAAGAGATTGCTCAAACGTATTTTTCTTTTATAATATTTTTTATGCTATTTATAATCTTATAACTCTTTGTACTATTATTTGATGTATATATGTTAATTATGTGAATTATGTTATGTGAATACTTTAGTAGGTTTTTTCACCTGTTTGTGTCCCAAATGGTAAATAAATAAATAAATAAATAACGCATTGGAGTGTGATTTACGGATTTACAACTCAGACAGTGGGACAAAAATAGTAGGGTTGCAGCTCAGATGGTGAAGAAGATGTAGATTGGAAGCCTTCCCCACGCAAATTATACAATATATATTATTTTTATATTCATATTTCATTTTTCAGAATCATTAACTTCTCTGCTGTAATAACTAGATACAAAAGTCAACTTCCTTATCTTTTGCTGAGAATGCTTTTATTTTATTATATAAGAGATCTGCTTTGCTTATACCATTCAGTGTGAAATTAAACGTGTAATTGTAAACTTGCTTCTTGTTGATTAATATATCATTTTTTAAAGTGATTTTTTTTATTTCAACACCTGTTCGGCGACGAGATAATTAATTAAGGGTTGTAGGTTATGGTTATTGGTTAGTATAAAACCGATGAGTGTGTGTGTAGGTATATCTAACTTATGCAGATTTTTTCCATATTTCATGGTTATTACAATTTATTTGGATATAAAATTTAGGGATTTTATATTAAAAGGTATGGTAATAAAAGTCACTTGAGGCCCTTATAAATATAACTAATTTTCTTTATTCTGACAACTGCTTTACTCACTTCCGACCTATATTTCATTAATATATAATCAGACGTATATATTATGTTGCAGTCATGAAGCAATTAAAATAAAAAAAATTTATATAACCTTAGTAAACAAGTGGTTCCATTTTATTTACTAAAAAAAAATGTCTAGTCATAAGTTTGAGAAAGCCGATGCGAACCTTGTACATGTCCGAACTTTCCTTTATCCTTCCTTCCTTTCGATGAGATTCCACGGTAAACAGGAAGTAGATATTTCGCCTTATAACAATCAAAAACAATCCTTGCCAGAATGAAGTGAACAATATTTTCGATTACAAATGATCGAGAATTGATTAAAGTTGTTGTGCGAGGTCGAGTCGTGTAGCTTTTACACGACTTGTTGCTGGCGGAATTTTTATTTGTTTACCTTTAAAAATTGCAGTTATTTATTCCGCATCATGAACTGAATCAAATACATCTATAACATAAGAAAATGGCAAAAATTATTATAAAACTTACAATTAATTATGTCCAGTAACACAGACCCACAAAAGGCAGGGCATTTTTTAGGGCCTCATTTACCCCTTTAAGTCACACATTTTTTTATTTAATATTTTTGTCTGAATTTTGATACCGTGGGTTTTTGGGGTCGAATCCGAAAATTTAAAATTTGAAGATTATGTCAGAAACTCGGTGGTTTTCAAAGTCACCGAATACGAATATAAGGTTTTAATTCGGAAATTCTTAAGTACAAAATGGCGGACCCATTATGGCGGATTGAAAAGTACCATAGAAATTGGTATTTACCAGCACACAAAGAAATGCGTTATGAATGTTTAAAAATTTGAGTTAGTTTAGTAAAAATATGCAAACGTCTAAAAATGAGAAACAAAGAATATAAATTCGATTTGCAGTGTGCTGACTCTTTCAAATGCTCTTACCCATACCATACTCTTAAATCGGAAATATAAGATGCACTAAATGAGTACGATTTTAGAGCTAAAAATATAATTTGATTATTCAAGTAGCAAACTGTCTCAACTCAAGGGGCGTAGTTTATTATCCCTGCAAGTGCCAATTAGAATTTAAGTCTTCCATGGATTTTTAAGTATAGTGATTGAATTATTTAATTATTCAACTTTCTATAAAAATTATCTCGTGTCAATTTACCTTAATGTAGAAAATTATAAAAGTTAATCGAACTACCTCTATTAAGTACGAAAAATAAAACTGCTATATGTGAAAAATTAAGGAATTTTTTGAATTGCATTTGTATGAACTTTTATAAAATAGATTGTGAAAGTTTAAAAGAAATAGATCAATATTTAACGTGGAAATCTTCTTGAACCTTTTGTTTAATATTAAAATATATTTATTTTCTTGGGAATTGGGTTCTGGTGTGATAGTCGGTTAAAAAAAGGATAAAAGAAACAGCAGCGATTTCTTTCTTGACGTTTCGTTCCTGATCAGGAACAATGGACAAACAGTATTGTGAAAATTGTGAAAATTTGTACATTGTAAGATTTTTTTACGGAAAATGGTTGTTTAGGTTTTATTTAATTAACTATAACAATTTTAACAATAAAAGCCTTTTGAAAAAGTTCCTGATCAGGAACGAAACGTCAAGAAAGAAATCGCTGCTGTTTCTTTTGTCCTTTTTTTAACCGATTATCACACGAGGACCCAATTCCCAAGAAAATAAATATATTTTGATAAATATTTATTTTTGGCCACTCGTTTCGATTGCTGCTGGGTGGTAATATTCCCAGTAATACTGTTTTCCATTACCTACACATTATTTCCAAATTTAACAACAATTTGACAATGTTCTTATATCTCAAAATTACGGTTCTTCAACTTCAGAATCAATTTTGTTTCTCACAGCAATCAATTATAGCTTTTTGATGAGAAAATTCAATTCAATAGTTATTGTTTTTCTTAATATTTTTTTGTATCGAATTCTTTTTAATGAAAAACGATATTTCTATATTTTTACTTTTCTTCATTATTTTTGTTTTACACTAGAAGAAATTTATTTTTTTTCTGTTATAATAAGTTATAACAAGTTCTTAATTCTTAATTCCCATAACTTACATTTATGGGATAATGAGAATCGGCACGGTACTGTGGTAACAAAAGACCAGTAACGATTCAGAATTAATGTATGAACAGGAATAGTAGGTAATAATTTAATAGGTCCATGCGTTTTTAAGGAACATCTGAATGGACATCGATATTTGGGGGTTTTGCAAAATAATTGCCAGTAGCCACTATTAAACGATGTTCCATTAGACACCCGAAAGAACGTTTGGTTCATGCACAAAGGGGCTCCTTTCCGTTTCAATATTGATGTACGAAATTATTTATTTATTTTGTTTAATAATAAATGGATTGGGAGAGAAGGCCCAATTTCATGGCCACCACGTTCTCCAGCCTTCAACGCGATGAACTTCTTCCTGTGGGGATACCTGAAAGGTTTAGTGTGTGGAGGTGGAAGATACCCATATTGAGAATGTATTTTGATAGTTTTCTTTCTTTTAAATTATTTTTTTTAACTTATTTAATTTATTCCTGTTTTGTTTTTCTATTTTATGTTATGTTTAAAGTGTGTTTGTCAAATTTTGTTAGTGAATATTACATTACTAGACTGTAAGATTTTCTAGGCTCTTATTTTAAAAACATAAAACATATACGGTTTTAATGGTCCAATTAAAAATTAAAAATAAAAAATGGTGGAGGCGCCGCTCGATATGCACTGTGACATAAAATCACAAATATTTCCTAAACTGTTAATTTTACCGAGTTGAACCGAAAGGGTATTATCGATGGCAAATTCTTCAGGGAACTTATTTTTGATACAGGCAGATTGCGATCGTCATCTATGCAATAATTTTGGGTTGTTACATTGGCCATAGTCCGTCCCTGGCGTTCTGGACATTATGAAGTTTTACTTATAATATCAGAAACAAGCTGTACGCATGTGTTATTGATCACCAAATTTGTATCATGCTGAAGTTAAAAGTTTAGAAACTGTAAATAAAAATAATTTTTTAATTTTCATCTTTGAGGGCCCGTAACTTGTTAACGAAGGCCCGTATGAAAAAAAATTATACCTATAAAGAACTGATATTATTTTGACCTCATCTATTTGTACACGACTTTTTTTAATCAAGGGCCGAGACGCCTTGTATATGTATACAGGGTGATTCACAAACGGTGACCAAAAATGAAACCTCGTATTCTTTGGTAAATTGTAAGGAGTCTTTTCTATAAAATTTTTATCTAGGACGGTTTGTTAAAAAGATACAGGATGTTAAACTTAAAAAATTATTTTTAATTTTTTTTAATAATTTAAAAACTAGTATGTGAAATAATTTGAAATTGGGCACATGTATTTATGTAAACATGCAAAATCTGAGGCCTTTACCTAAAATTTAGATGCTTCGGTGGCGGTGATACAGGGAATCGGTGGCATATATTTCTAAATAAAATAGTACGTCACTGCTTTACGGTAACAGGGTTGATATTTTAGTATTCGTCTTTCAATTTTACCACTGTCTTATGTTTTTCGAAAAAAGCGTGATGTTCGAGTAAAACTTAAAAAACGAAATGAAAACACCGGATCTCAACCCACTGGATTTCTTGGTGTGGGGTGCTTGTTAAGCGACTGGTATACAGTGAACAAATTAATACATCTGAGCAGTTAGAAGAAAGAATAAATAATGATTTTCAACAGATTCAGGCAACAATAAATTACGAACAAATTACATTTACGTTACTAAAAATATGTCACGCCTGTGTTCGTGGAAATGGAAGTATTTTTGAGCATTTACTCATAGTCCAGACGGTATCTGTTTGAAAAAGCCATATTTGGGTGAATCATATATCCACGGAGATTTTTGGCTTTTTGGCTTTTAAATATCACTAGAAATGAAATTTTTTCTATGCACACAAAAAAAACGTGGGCTTAACTTTTGGCGGCACAGTATGTTAAAAAAATTCGAAAAATGTCATATTTTTCTTCCTATTTAATTATGTATCTTTTCAAGAGTTGATTTTAGGCGAAAATGGAAGAGGAAAAAAATGTTTGTAATTAAATTTTTTACAAAACATGACTAGTTACAAATCGAATGAATCATGATTATTGTAAAAATCGAAAAAATCGCCAAAAATTTTTGAAGTCTTTAAATTGGGTTGGAACTTTCATTCTTGGCTCAAGAAAACTTCATATTATGTAGAATCATCACACCAAATTTTATCAAAATCGGTTCTACAGATTTTGCATAATAATTTT
>NW_019416744.1:222998-262454 GCF_000390285.2 Anoplophora glabripennis | reverse complement strand
CTATCGTTAATAATTATTGGTCTTTCAACACTCCGATAATTATTTATCTTTAAACTTTCTTTACTTATCAACTTTATTTTTCTATTGTATCAAAGGTAAGTGCATAAACTTATATACTGTTTATCAAAAATCAAAGACAAATTTATTTAAATATTCTGAAATTGTTTAAACAACAATTATTTTCAAAATATGACGAACATTAGTAATATAATGAGTTAATTTCTCATTTGTTTATATTTTAAACAATAAATAATATTTGAATTATACTTTAATCACAAAAAAAATAATCTTTCTTTCATTTCAATATATTATTTCGTATTCGAAAAATACGACCTTGAAAAAAATAGATACACGTATATACCGTTACGAAAAGAATTTCTACAACCTGTATATACAGTGTTATTTTTTTAAAACCTGACATAGGTCAACTATTTTATTTGAAGTAATAGACTAGTACTTGCAAAATTGTAGGAAATAACTTGAAAAAGAAAAATTTACAAATAATTTTTTCCGGTGTTGCCATTTGAAAAATTATCGTTCTAGTTGCTACTGCAGAAATCTGGCAACACCGGAAAAAATTATTTGTAAATTTGATTTTATTGAATTTATTCTAATTGTTTATAAGTACAAAAATTCGACCAATGTTTAATCAAGCGCCAGAGCTCTCCTAATTGACGGATTCGAATTTTTCAAAAAAATTTTGAAAGCTTGAGAGCCTTTCTATATGTGATTAGATTTTCAAGTATCTAAGGGCCTTGGTTTTTGCTGTGCAAAATTTTGAAAATTTGCAAATTTTTTTTTGAAAATTTGGATTGCAAATTTATTATGCAAAATCTATCGAAATTGATGAAATTTGGTGTGATGATTCTATATAACATGAACTTTTCTTGAGCCAAGTATAAAGGTCCTATACCCAATTTAAATACCCCAAAAAAATTCCATAAAAAGTATTGTTTTTTAACCCCATTTTTGCGATTTCTTCGATTTTTACCGTAATAATCATGATTCATTCGATTTGTAACTAGTCATGTTTTGTAAGAAATTTAATTACAAACATTTTTTTCCTCTTCCATTTTTGTCTAAAATCAACTTTTGAAAAGATACATAATTAAATAGGAAGAAAAATATGACATTTTTCTAATTTTTTTAACATGTTATGCCATCAAAAGTTAAGCCCACGTTTTTTTTATGCGCACAGAAAAATTTTAATTTCTAGTGATATTTAAAAGCCAAAAAGCCAAAAATTTCCGTGGATATACGATTCATCCAAACCAAAACAGATACCGCCTAGTCTATCAAATAAAATGATAACTAATGCTATTCATTTCTTTATTCGATTAAATAACCGAATGATTAGTGTTTGTCATGTCATTTGAGTAAAAGTGTTTTCAGTTCGTTTTTTAAGTTTTACTCGAAAATCAGGCTTTTTTCGAAAGACATAAGAGAGTAGTAATTTGTAGAAAATTGGAAGACGAATTCGAAAATATCATGATTGTTACCGTAAAGCAGTGGCGTATTATGTTATTTAGAAAAATATGTCATCGATACTCTGTATCTCCGTCACTGGAGCATGTAAATTTTAGAAAAAGGCGCCAGATTTCGGACAATGTTTACATAAATACATTTGTCAAATTTGAAATTATTTCTCTTATTCGTTTTTAAATTATTTAACACTCTTTATCTTTTTAACGAAGCGTCCAAGATAAAAACTTTATAAGAAAGACTTCCCTTAAAATTCATCAAAGAATAAGAGGTTTCATTTTTGGTCACCATTTGTTAATCACCCTGTATACATATAAAGCAAAACTGAATAAAATCTTGGGTATAATTTTCTCAGATTAATATCAAATCTTGTACGGCAGAGAAAAAACCTTTTGAGTCGTTTTTATTAAAATAATAATTTTATAATAATTAAAACTATCGAATGTTCATCAGATTTGTAACATAATTTGATGGCGACGTTATGATTGATTTGACACCGTTAAATTATTATGATCAAACTTAATTGGTCAAATTGCTAAAATAATATTTCTACATGAATGAATCTGAAAATGCTGGTTTATTTTTTCGAATAATATTTTCTTGGTTTATTTAAAGGGGTAATCACAAAATGCCGAAGACAGTTTTATCAAACTCGTCATGACATCTTTAAAATGTTTTCAATTTTCATCAAAGTCGAAAATTTTATTACCCTAGTAGTATATGACATTGCGTGGCAGACAGCTGTCATGTCGTACCTATGTACGTGCTTATCGTATTGAAATTTCAAAACATTTCTAGGATCCGTGTGGTACGTAGGACTATAAAAATTGACGAAAATATTTGGATCTAATTCGTGTGTCTCAGACCTTGGTCCATTTACATTCGAAAGGAGAAATCTGATATATATCACACGTGATATTTATTAATCGTAGGCTCAGTTTACGAGATCTCCACGTAATCATTCAAACCATTGCTGGGTAGGGCCCCGGTATCACCATTTAGGCGATATGTTTTTGTGCGACATGTTTATTATCGTACGTTACAACTATTCTTTAGGTACCTATAATTAGTGTCAATAATGTCTAGTCCAGACATGGTACCATACATTAAACTCTCCGTATTGTTTGTTTACACGTGCTTCAAACAAGCTCACCAAATTTAGTTTGTTTTCTTATTCAATTAGATAAAATCTAATGACAGTTAATATGATGTAATGTAGGTATTGTAGGTACCTAGGTATCTGACATATTTTTGGAACGACATTAGAAAGATTTTAAAAACGAATTGTCGTCATTGTATTGCAAATCTGATGATCAAATTAGATTTTGTATCATTGCAACAATGCAATTTAGATTTTAATACGCTGTCATGAAAAATTCAAATACGAAGATTTACCGCTTCTAGAAAAAAATGTGAAAATCGAGATGCCGAAATTTATAGAAAATTCTAGAAATGTAAAGATAAGAGTAGAAAATTCTAGTTGAATTCGAAAGATTAGCGAAATTTCTAAAATTTGTGATCACTCTGAAGAATAGGAGATCTATGCTCCATTATAAGTTTAAGCTAGCAATCCACATAAAGTTTAAAAAACTTGGATGGAATTTGAAAATTGGAATTTCTAGAATGTCCGCATTTCGAAGTAAAAAATTCAATATTTAAAATGAAACTGTCAGTTCCAATGAAAATATTAAATTTTCAAATTTTCGGGATTGATCACTACATTTCGAGAATTCAAAATTGTAAGAAAATAATAGTTTGATTTTGAAGTCAAATTTTCTATTAAAGTAAAAGTTAAGATTTTTTAACTCAAGTCGATATTTTAATCGTATTAATTGCAAATTTAAAGTAAAAATTAGAAAATAATAACGAAGTTCTACAATGTGTACAATTTTGTTTTCTGTCTCAGCCTCTCCTGAAAAATTTTAACAGTTTTTATTTGAGTTTATAAATCATTTTTGTAACATTTTCAGATTTTTCAAATTTTATCGACTGCATGCCATAACTATTGTCGTTAAAACAGGCATTCAGAAAGACAACTCTTCGCTTCAAATATTTCACTACCTATTATACAGGGTGTTCCTAAATAAGCGTCGCAACGGAAAATTGTATATTTCTCTTGAAAAGAGAAACATTTTTTTCCTCTTCCATTTTCCTCTACGGGCTTTCGTTTTCGAGATACACGGTGTCCAAACTTTTTTCAGATTTTTGCCAATATCTTAGGAACCGTTTGAACTACAGGACTGAGCCTTTGTACACACATTACCACTATTAATAGCTACTTGTGGCAAATGTTGTTGAATTTCGTTAAACTTGTTAATTATTACTATCTATCTTTTGAATTACAAAAGATTTTCGAAACGTTAGCAAAATGTTTGTTTTTGTTCATAAAATGTAATTTTTCTTGAAAACGGTTGACTTTAGAGCAATGAACCAAGTGAACTCTTTTTGTGTAAAATTCATTGGCGCTTCAGATTTTGCTGTCAAATGTCAATTTTTCCAGTGGTGTAAAAGTTAGAGGGGGAAAAACCCTTATGATACCTTAAAATCTCCACCACTGGCACGTTCAATGAATTCGAGAAGGGTGCAAAAAAGTAGCTATTAATAGTGGTAATGCGTGTACAAAAACTCAGTCCTGTAGTTCAAACGTTTCCTAAGATATTGGCAAAAAATTTAAAAAAAAATTAAAGTTTTGACACCGTGTATCTCGAAAACGAAAGCTCGGAGAGAAAAATGGAAGAATGTTTCTTTTTACAAGAGGAATATACAGTGTTCCGTTGCGACAATTATTTAGGAACACCCTGTATAAATGTTGAACAGAAAAATGGAGAATATCGACATTTACTCATATGTTGTTAGTGACTACCTAAAAGCGGTTGTAACTTGTAACAATAAGGGAGAGGTTAAGGCAGAAAAAATACAGGGTGTCCCACGGTGACAAGACATTAGACATGTTTCAGAGACTACTTCGATTTTAATTTTGAAAATTTGGGCAATAGTTTTCGGGCATGACCTTCTAAACTAAAATAATGGCGTCTTCGTTATTTTAAATGGAATACCCTGTATATAATTGCAATTTTGGATTCTACGTAAATTTTTAGGTGAACTTTCATAAAGGTTTCCTATTCTTAAAGTTAACCGTTTTTTATATTTAATTTAAAAAAATATTAAAAGGGCACTGCCTAATTCAAAAAGATGTGTATTTTACAATAATGTAGTTAGAGCGATAAAATTTATAGGGGGCATAACTAAAACTCTAAGCTTCCCTGCCATAATTTCAAAATGACTTAATTTCGTACAGGGTGGTAGAAATTTAATACCGAGTTTAGTCAACTTTAAACCATCTTAACTTATTTTCTTTAGTGTATATTTTTACGCAACCTGATGAACAATTTTGTTCTCTTTCGAATTGTATAATGGTTCCCTATATCTATCTCTTCTGGATTTTAAGGTATTTACTGTTTTTCGTGCAGTCAACGGATATCGCATAATTTCTTGCGAGGATGGCTGTGAAATTTTTAGTGGAACTTCAAAACAAGCATCTAAATCTGTCACCAGTTTATTGTTGTCAATTTAACACATACAGTGAATGTTTATCTGAGTATTATTTATTGTTGTCTCGTCACCATGGGACACCCTGTATAAAGACTTATAAAAGTGAACAAGTTTTCCACTGTTTTATTTTCTTTTTTTTAACTAATTAATTTTTCTTCTAATTTAAATTTGCATTATATGTATACATACCTACATTTATATTAAAATATAATTCAGCTTAAAAATTATCGTTATAGTTAATTCATGATTATTTAGCCTTCTTAGTGTAAGTCAAAGAAAATAAACAACTTTAATAATCAAAGTCGAAAAATGTGAACATTTAAATGTCTTATTTTAATCGCCTTCATTAGATTTTTGTTTCTGTTTTTGGAATATGAATTTGGAAAAGAGAATGTAACTTTATGTACTTAGGGAATGTAAGTAATTTTTAAAATTATCAAAATTAAATCTGTTAAAACGAAGTCTCAAATATTTAATTTTTTAGTTTATAGTGAAAAAACTAATTAAGAAAAGCCCCAAATAATACACAGTTAGCTTACCTCTAGTAAAAGTACAACCATTTATTTTTACATATATTTTCGCAATCGGCAATTAGTCATTACTCTGCTTTCCCTTGTACGCTCGACAAGTAATAAACAATTTAAATGCATTTTGTACGGTGAACCTTCGACAGCGTGTTCTCGGTTCTAACCAAGGCTCTTGTATTTATTTTAGAATTGACAGTAAGCGATATTGAATTAGTCATCTTGTTTATTTATACCTGTGTGTATTTGCTATTAACGATTTACAGTCCTCTAAGGAGCGGACGTAGTAATTGCTGCTAGATGAGTAAAAAATCACCGCGAATGTGTGTTCTTGAGAAATTTGAATAATTGCTGTATATCGACCGTTTTCGTACTTGAACTTTTATGTTGAATTGCGGGTTTCAGTTTTGTATCGGATTCGGTTTTGGCTAGTTCAGTCAATTCAATAAGAGTTATTACAATTTGACATTCATAAGAATGAAAGGGCCATATTGAATGGCAGCTTCTTTAGGCGAAAATAAATTAATATAGATCAATTTACCATAGTATAATGTTTCCTCAAAAAATTAAGTTTTTCGAAAAAAAAATACGTAAGTACAGGATTTTCCAATAAATCTGCCAAAACTTTAAAGTTAGAATAACTGCAAATGATAATCCCATGATATTTATTTTATTTTGAAATGCAATCGATAACATTACATTTTAAAAATAATATCGTGTAAATATCCTCTTCGACTTCATCTAAGTGAATGAATCCAGAAGATCCCATTTTCGACAACTTACACATTTAAAGTTGTATATTTTCAATTGTGGGTAGAATATTCAGGTCGGGAATTGTTTATTTGTTGAAACAAAGCATCTGTTGTGGTTCTATAAAAAATGCATTGTTGAGGTATCTAAGTAACAGTACAGTGTTTTTATTAGATAGCTCTGAATTGAATTGAGGAAAAAGAAAAGAGTTGTACTTGACAACATAAATAAAAAGATTAAACTTCACATTGATAATAATTTCCCCAATATAATAACAAACAAGAAGAAGCTGCATCAGCATCTATGTCAACATTAATGCGATTTTCATCATTCCCCTCAAGAAAATAAAGCGCGATTACGCCTTGAGTCCATAAAAATGGCGACCTTCTGAGGATAAAGAAACATTTCCTGCATCACTTGAGAATTTTCATCACCCAAATTCTGCAATTATTGTGCTTATTTACAAATCCATTGAGCCAGAAATGCGCTTCTTATGAAAAAATTATTTTTCCCCAAAATGTGAATCAAGTTCCAACTGCTTTAAAGGCCTGTTTGCGAAAGTTTGACATATGTATACAGGGTGTCCCATAAGCACCTGATGAAAAACGTACTACGACATTCTTTGGGTCAAAAGAAGACGAATTGACTTAACTTCCATTAAGAAAAAATTTCTGGCTCTTCTGCTATTGACTGTTAAAGTTCTTGAAAAAAAATATGTTTTTTGTAATATCTGGAGAATGGTAAGATGGATTCTAATGAAACTTGCTGTGGACTTGTTCCTAAGCAAGGCTCATGTTTTGATGAAGTAACCGCGTCCATCCGCCTTGGGCTAGTAGTAAATTCTTGAGTGTCATGGTACAAGAATTACCAGAACTTTTTATTTGGTGGCTGGAATCAATTCGTTTTATTTTTATTGATGCATCAGTCCTTTTTCGAGATTTTCATGCTCTTGGTAAAATCTTGTAGCATTCATAGTTTTTAAGCAAAAAAATTTTTTCCATTTTAGACAATCATTATCACTACTACTCAAGTAGAACAAATACTCACTACAATCACTACTATCGCAGTAAGTATCTTGTTAAAATCTTTTACCATTCATAGTTTTTACGCAAAAAAAGTTTTCTGTTTCGTTGTGGCAATTTTAGATGTATCGCAATAAATCTGCCCTTTTAGAAGAAGCAGCTTTTTCTAAAAATAATTGCCAATTCTTTTGCCTAGGATATCAATATTGAAAGTAAAATGGTCACAATTTTAAAGTTTGTCGCAATACGACGGACTGTATATCATTTTACATTGTTAACACTCAAAAAATGTAAAGACGTACTTAGGAAAGACATAATTCTCTTTATGAAAACTGGATGATAGTTACATAGAAACGATAGATGATGGTGGAATTACAAAACATGTTCGATATGCCCCCCGATTGAAATTGAATTGAGCCCTCCTCAACATTTTTGAATCATTCCGTATTACGTCCGCCTCGTTTTGAATCCTACGCAATAATTCTTCCTGGGATTCCACAGGAGAAGCGTAAACTTATTCTTCAAGGCTCCCCATAGAAAAAAATCTAACGGCGTTAAGTCAGGGTACCTGGGGGGCCATTCGACAGGAACGTATCTCCCTCTTCTTCCGATCCACTTGTGTGGAAAAGTATTATTTAAATGTGCAATTACATTTGTACTAAAATGTGGAGCAGCACCATTGTGCAAGAACTACATCTGAGCACGAAGATCGAGAGGGACATCTTCCATTAGAACCAGAAAGGTATTCGTTAAAAAATTGAAATAATTTTCGCTATTCCAGCGTCGCAGCATGACATAAGGCCCCAGAAGGATGTCACCGATGATCCCGACCCAAACATTTATTGGAAATTCCACCTGAAAGAGGTTAATACGCCTCGCATGAGGGATTTCTTCAGCGTATTGGTGAAAATTACGTGAACTAAAGATACCACTTCTACCACAATCGTCTTCTTTTGAGCCAAAGAATGTCGCAGTACCTTTTTGATCATGTGCTTATGGCACACCCTGTACATATAGTGATCAGCTGGCTTTCAGCTGGTTCTTGAGTAATTTGGTCTTTATAAGCCTTTAGATAAAGATCGTGATGCAAAATTCGCCAGATGGTCGACTGAGGAAGTTCTTGAGAACTATGGAAAATAGAGATTTTCTTACACTTTGGCTTATAGCAACGATGTACTCCTGTGATCGGACAATCCGAGGACGCACAGGTGTTGACCCCGTTTTTCAACTAAACGACAGAGACCGTTCGGTTTGTCGATTATATTGACCATAAATTGCTCGCAATGCGTGAAACGTCTGACAAACGGAACACTTGTTTTGATGGTAAATTTGAATGAATTCTACACGCTGTTGATTTGTATATTTTTCCATGATAACTTGCCACTAATGCACAGTTGTCAATGTTTGACATCAACATTCCGAGCCATGTTGCCATCATTACATTTCAAAGTTCTGGCATCCTTATGGAAAACTCTTTTTATACATATATTTTTTTAATAATTTTAACACTTTTTGAAGCAGCCTACTGTATGCCAATAGCTATTTTAATATGTAGGTCCTAAAAAATTTCGAAAATCTGTTGCGGTATATGGGGAAATTCCATTAAAAATCTGTTCTATATTTAATAAATATGTAAAATTGAACACAATTAAGTAAAGGCAATTATTTAAAACAATAATGTTAAAAAAATAATTATTCACATGTATGCAAGGTTGTTTAAAAAAAATTAAACGTATCTTGGAAAAAAGAAGTTTAATTAATCAAACCTGTTATATTCAATATTAACACGAAATTTTGTATTTTATTAATCGTATTGTCTGAAGTTATTTATTTGTTTACGTTTCGGAAATCTGTTTTCGTCTTCTGAACTTATTCCGACTTTTCGTTTTAGTTTCTTTTGACAGTTCAAATTTGTTAGCTGTTATCTGTTTTCCTAGCTAGATGATGCTGATTATTACTTATTATTATTACTATTATCACTTATTTCATCTTTTAGACTTTTTAGCCACTAAGAAATCCAAGTTCATAGATTAATTTAAAACACCTTTCATTATTCAACAAAATAATCGCGGCTGCTTTTAATTTTCTTTTAACAGTACCTACTATTTTTCTTTTAAAAAATTTTAGCCGAATCCCATTGAATTATATCATCGTTTTCCCAAGCGTAATTGCAAATTTTTTATTTAATTAATTTCTCAAATTTTGTTTTTTTAATATAATTTTTGTGTTCATCTATTTTAATATTTACAGGTCGATAAGTCTCTTTCAGCATAATGTTTATTGCATTCACAACGTATGCTATAAATGCAATTTTTTGAATTTTGAGAATCATTATTTGGGCGCATCTTTGCCAATAAAATCCGTTAAGTATTAGTTGTCTAGAAAATTATTCTAATGTTATTTTTGTTTTTTCTTCTTCTTTTTTTTTCTGGTAGTTGCGGGATTTTGGATTTTTTTTTTTGGTTTTATTTTTCTTTTTTTTTTTACCGGATTTTTTTTTCTTTTCGTTGTTTTTTTTAAAACGGGTTTCCCAGGTTCCTATTGCTTGTTTATTAGTACATTTTTTATGAAAATCAATTTATTATTAAAAATTTAATCTTTTGGTTCAGTCATACAAACATCTACTACATTTTTTTATGTGAGTATGATGATTCAAATTATAATTTAGATATCTGTTAATGTGAACTGTGAGTTGGTTTTCTATAAACTCTTGTTTCTAAATAATTCCAATTTTTTTTTAATTTAAATACCTGAAAACGGCAATGTTTTATTGCTTTCTATTTTCAAAGTAAATTTAATTGTTGGCTCCTTGTTATTAACATTATCTAGAAATATATTTAATTCCTCGATTGTGTTGAAAATGGCGTCTTTGTGCACAAATACACTTTTCTATACATCTCCCTTAAATATTGCTGTTATGATAAATCTGTTGAGACTTTATTTTTAAAAGTTTAACAGCTTGTCTTTCATATTTAAGAAATTATTCTCATTCAAATAATGTGTGTGATCAGATTAATTTGCTTTTAAATTAATTTTTTATAATTGACTTGTAACGGAAGTTTCATTTTCATATAGGTTTTAAGGCTTTTATTGCCCGTGATGATATTTAAAGTACGATGGTTTCTCGAGTTATGTCATGACCTGGTCAGCGCCAGTTATATGGCATGTCCTTAGCCTTTGATCTACCTTTGTAGGATCTCTAGACTCTCCCTGATGTTCATTTCGGTTCTCGTTAGTTTTAAGGTCCTTATGAGGAACCGCTTTTGAGATAATGGTGTTCCTCTGAGATATTCTGTAATGGCCTCTGTAACTAATCATATCTAATGCTTCCAAATTTCCTCATTCTTCATTGACGGCATCATCAGGCAAATCTATGAAATTAATTTAGACAAGTCTGAGAAAAAAAACATATAAAAAGGAAAATTCTTATTGAATTCCAATGAATTTTAGAGCATAGCCTATCCACGAGTCCTCCCCTACAAAACCTAGCCCGAGTACAACAAGGGTAGGTCAAAAAATCCCAGTTAAGACTAAGCAAATACATTACAAGTTCGTAAGTAGTGTGTGTGTACATAGTCCACGGCATAACAATCCGAAAAATCATCGTACTTTAAATATTGTAGGCGAAAACTATAGTAAATAGAAAGAAACAACGTAACTATTTTTTATAAATAACAAATGACCGTGACTTTTTACATTGACCATGGTACGTACAATTTAAATGAAATGCAAATTCAGTAACGTATTTTAAATGACTCATTTCAAATTATCGAGAAATAAATTCAGGTTATATTATTCGCACTATCGTCAGTTTCTCAACTCATTATCGTTCACCACAATATTCTACAATGTATTTTATGTAATTTATTAGATCATTAATACTACTAAAGAGGTACGAACAACGATTTAAGTACCGCTTTTTCCCTTACAAAGTACAAGAACAACAACAACACCAGCAGCAGCAGCAGCAATAGTAACAACTAAGGTAGATTTCTATAATCTATAATAAGAGTATAAGTACAGGAACATCAACAACAACAACAACAACAACAACAACAACAACAACAACAACAACAGCAGCAGCAACAGTAACAACTAAAGCAGACTTCTTTAATCTATAATAAGAATATTCCTTACTAAGTACAAGAACAATAACAACACCAGCTGCGGGAAGAACGACAGCAAGAACATTTACAATAGCAGCAACAACAGCAACAACTAAGGCAGGCTTCTTGAATCTATAATAAGAGTATGCCTTACTAAGTACAAGAACAACAACAACAATACCAACTGCAGGAACAACGACAGCAATAACATCTACAATAGCAGTAGCAGCAGCAATAGTAACAACTAAAGCAGTCTTTAATCTATAAGTGTATTCCTTATCAAGTACAAGAACATCATCAACAACAACAATAACAGCTGCAGGAACAACGACAGCAATAACATCTAGAACAGTAGCAGCAGCAGCAGCAGCAGTAAGAGCAACGACAGCAATAACATCTACAACAGCAGCAGCAACAACAGTAACAACTAGGGCAGACTTCTTTAACCTATAATAAGAGTATTTCTTACTAAGTACAAGAACAACAACACCAGCTGCAGGAACAACGACAGCAAGAACATCTACAACAGCAGCAGCAACAGTAACAACTAAGGCAGACTTCTTGAATCTATAATAAGAGTATTCCTTACTAAGTACAAGAACAACAACAACAACACCAGCTGCTGGAGGAATGACGGCAGTAATATCTTCTATAGTAGTAGTAGCAGCAGCAATAGTAACAACTAAAGCAGTCTTTAATCTATAAGTGTATTCCTTACTAAGCACAAGAACATCAACTACAACAATAACAGCTGCAGGAACAATGACAGCTGTAGGATCTAGGACAGTAGTAGCATCTGGAGCAGTAGCAGCAGTAGCAACTGGGGCAGTCTTCTTTAGTGTATACTTCTTTTATTTCTTTCTTATTATACTTACTATTGTACCACAACCACCAGCAGCGGCGGCGGCGGCGTCGGTATAACTACCGAGCCAGCCAGCGATAACATCTACAACAGCAGCAGCAGCAGCAACAGTAACAACTAAAGCAGTCTTCTTTAATCTATAATAAGTATAAGCAGTTTTCTGGTGTCCTGATATCCTCATTTTGCTATAAAACGCAACAAACCTTTCTACAGAGACTTAAAGACATACGAGTATATTGGATATTCGAATTGCAAATCCTGTTTTCTCATTTATATAAATTCTGTTTATTAAAAAAACTGATACATCTCAAACATAAAAACTGAACAAATTTCACAACTTTAAACTAAAATTCAACAAACGTCAGACCAATTTAATAGTATCTAAACGTTTTAATCTCTTTATTTTTCGTATAAATATCCGTATTTCAGTGAAATAAATTTTCGGGATTATAATGTCATTGATGTCTTATCAAACACACTATTTTCTATAAAGTTTTTGTAAACAGATTTGTCGCATTTGGAGATAACGCTTTTCAACAACTGCATGCTGCTAAACAAAAAACGACGACGAGAACATTCATTTAATTTGTAATTTGGCGATAGACTGCTCTAATTAAATTGCAGAAAATGCATTATAGAATACTTTGACTACCGTTAATGGGATAGTGCTCCTTGAAGTAGTGTGAATTAACCAGTAATCATAGAACAAAAGAACACAGTGGTAGGTTGTCTTGAGCTTCTGGAACATCTGGTATACCCAGTAAACAAGTAATAACAATAACAATGATTTGTTCTGGTATACGGCACACTTTCTCGAACTATCTCATCTGAAATAGAATGCATATTTCACAAAGAATTATTAAAATGCAACACTGCCTACTGCAATTTTAGTTCGATTATCATCCATCTACTTTCAATATAGAAAGCACCTATTTGTTCCGATAGCAGAGTGGGTCTCACGAAGTTGTTAACCGCTCACAGTAATCGGATTTGCGTTTTTTGTTATTCTCACCTATTGATTCATATGACTAATGAGTGAAATTTTGATAGCTATTAAAAAACAGTAAAAGTGGTATCAAAATAGAATGACGATAGTATAGGCGAGATCGAATGTTCAGTTCTTGTTCGTTTATACAGAGTTTGATGATGGCGAATTATCAGGACTGATTTTTCTCGTTAAAATGAACACAAACAATAGTAGTAATAGTAGTAGTAGTAGTAGTTATAGTCTTTGATGAATTACTCAAAAATTATTTAAGATATAGACCTCGAACTTGGTCGAATTCCCCATTAATAACTATCTACATACATATACATGGGGTTTTTAAACTTTTTTAATAATATCAATAGTTGATAGAACAAAAAAAATAAGACGTTTTTTTCCTCTGGACCATGAGCCTATTGTCATTTGTTTTTGAGATACAGGAAGGCAAAGTAATTTTTTAAAATCAAATCTTAGTCATATCTGTTCCAAAAATCAATGCGATGTATTGAAATTTGTTACAAGTAAGTTTCTATGAGTTCTAAATATATCAGTGTCATTAGTTCCTGAACAGTTTTCCTAGCAAATGCTAGAGGTCGCTACCTACGACCTTACACAATAACGTTTTATGACTATTTTTTTTTTAGGTTAATTTTTTTTACGGTGTAGGTATGCCATATACTGCAATATAAAATTTCACTTTAGTTATAGAGATACTATTGTCGAGATCGCTGAAAACACACCGTTTTTGATAAAAGCGCAACTGACTGTCACAAAATTAATCAGCTTCTACCCGTAATATTCAGGGAGTACAGAAACGAATGGTCTTAAAAGTGTGGTCCATCCTTGGATGGAAATAAACTGATTTAGATTAAGTTGCCTTAGGATAAGTTTGCTTAGAAGATTCATAGAAAGTTGTTAGTAAATATTAAACTGGAAAAAATAACTTTCTGATGACAAATCACTTTTTAAGCAAGCTAAATTGTACTAACTTAATCTATATTATTACATACTCTAGGCATCAGAGGATCTCTCAATAAATGGGTGGAATCTTTTTTACACAACAGGAAAATTTCAGTAAAATTAGGTAACGTTAATTCCTCGATAAACTCTCTTAACCTAGGAGTTCCACAGGGAAGTGTGCTAGCGCCATTACTCTTTATTTTATTTATCAACGATCTAGATGCTCATTTGTCGCACACAGCTAGCAAACTGTTAGTAATGTTTGCTGACGATGCTGCCATCTGTGTTAAAGCCGAATCTGTTAGTTTGCTGCAGCAGTACGTGAATATAATTCTCACACATTTTCACGCTTGGTGTGCATCGAATAAACTTATTATGAACGCAAGTAAAACTAAGTATGTTATATTTCGTAAGGAGCTCTTGTCCTTGACAAACTTCACGCTATCAATAAATAATGAAATAATAGACAATGTTACTTGCGCAAAATTTCTGGGACTGCATTTAGACAAGGACTTGTCCTGGCCTAAACACATTGAGTATGTTGTAGCAAAACTAAATTCTTCGTATTATGTTATCAGAAACCTTAAATCTACTGTTGACAGGAAGTATCTACTAAATGTTTACTATGCATTGGTATACTCGCATATAAAATACTTAATCTTGTATTGGGGTCAATCGAAGGAGATACACAGAGTCTTCATATTACAAAAAAGAATCTTACGACTCATTTTTTCATATCAACCGCTTGAATCATGCAAGCCATTATTCAAAGCAAATAAAATACTAACTGTGTCATCCGTTCTTATTTATGAAGCAGCCTTATTTGTTAAGAAAAATTCAAATTTATTTCCCTGTCGTACCACGATTCACAATCACAATACAAGATGTGCAGCTAATATTTTCACTGATAAATTTAGATTATCTCTCTATAAGACAAGTGCGTATTATACATGTAGTACAGTTTATAACAAACTACCTCTAACAATAAGAAATCTAACCAGTGTCTCTAAATTCAAAAAAGAACTTTTAGAATTTCTTTACGAAAGGAGCTTTTACACTGTGAAGGAATTCTTAGATTCCTATACATGATTCGTATTGTCTTAATAATTCAAAAGTTAGTTATAAAAAATCAGTTGTAGCGCCCCATCCACTCAAGCATTTTGCAATCTTGCAGGGAAAATCCCAAGAGATACAATAAACTTCTAGAACCTGTTCAAAATTAATAAGTATAGAAGGCCTTCGCAAGCCCCTCGAAGCTTTTAAATATTTTAGCTACTCACAGAAGATCTCGAAATCGTTGCTAAGTAAGGCAAAGTCTAAAAGACAGTAATATAGGTAATTACACTCGAAGTGTCGTCAAAAACGTTAAGTCCAATGTGGCTTAGATGAAAGCCTCCAGGAAACCTTGTCATCCCGAGGGTGTACCAGAGTGGAAGAAGGCAACGAAACAAATTAGATCGTTTCCCACATTTCTAGCAATCTACCTCGTCTCCTACACAATACGATTAAGATGGCGCCGTTGCCGAACGGTTCTCAATGTGCTGTGTGTAGTACATGTAAATTAACGACGAAGCAAAGTGATATAACAATAAAATGTGCTGGATTTTGCAGAAGTGTATTTCATCCTCAGTGCATTATGTTGAAGGATAGTGATGCTCGTGTTTTAAGTAAATACGATGGGTTTGGCTGGACCTGCCTCCCGTGCCGACAACAAATAGCTGAGGGTGAGTCTTTCCGAGAGCTATTAAAAATTATTCTTTAAACAGTACAAAAAAATCAGGAGAAATTACGGGTCTACCAGGATAAACTAGACCTGATTATCACCAATTCAGTTATTAATAATAATCTGCAATCCAATGGTGAAATTCATACAGCACCCGCCACCTACAGTTCAGTAGCGGCAATCAACTCGGGAAATATTCCTACCGCAAAAACATCCACGACCAATAAAACAGAACATTCCCACACAATTACAAAGCATCAGGTAGCCACTGCTATAGTATCGGCAAAACAGCAACTTCAAGAACAAGCAAGAACGACCCTAGCAAAAACAATTAGAACAAAAAACCGGGACATAAACAATTCAACACAAACACAGACTAATCGACCCAATGTCAATGACTCTTCTAATTCAAAAAAGCAATCGGAATAAATTGAAAATTACAGGAACAGCTGATACAGGAAATCTAAAATTTGCAGCTGTAAGCAATATCAAAAAGCGCATGTGGATTCATGTTTCTGGATTCCAAAAGGATATCAACGCTGAAGATGTCACGGAATTATTATCAAATAATTTCAACATGAACGATACTGTGTGTTATAAAATTACGCCGAAGCATAAATCACCAAATTTCAGTTCATTTAAAATTGGAGTTGACATCGCTCTTACAGACCAAATCTTTAATCCTAACCTATGGAACAAGGGTATAACAGTTAGTGAGTTTGACTTTTTTCGTGCAGCGCGAAACAAAGTGCAATATGACAGTGAATCGACAACCGCAATAATCTGCCCCTCTCATGAGCATTAAATATTCTTCTCAAGCCATAAAAGTCCTCCATTTAAATGTACATGGCCTATCAAATAAAATTCCCAAGTTGGAAGTGCTATTGGCTAGTCATAGCCCTCAATTCCTACTCGTTACCGAGCATTGGATGTGTTCAGAGCAATCACTGGTGACAGGAATACTGGGATACTCCCTTGCATCCGCACGTCAACGATCCATGGAGGTGCTGCTATCTTCAACAGAAATGATGTATTGTGTAAACACCTAGATATTAATAAGCAATTGCTGAGTGAATTCAACTGTGAATGTGCAGGTGTTAGTTTTGTGTTCGATGGTAAGAAGACTGCTTTGATTGTACTATACAGATCACCACAATCTGATGTAAAGTTGTTTTTTATTAAACTTAACGATATTCTTGGCGAGTTAGCAAAGACTCATAGATATCTCATTGTTGGTGGCGATCTTCATGTAGATTGGTTAATATATAATAATAACAAATACTTACTGTCTGATATCTTCGACAGCTTTGAATTAGTGTCCCCACTGTCATCTGAAGCAACTAGAGAATTCAAGGATTCAAAATCTCAACTTGATTACATAGTATCGAATATTCCAAATGCTTCTGGATATTGGTCTGTCTGATCATAATAAAGTTCAAATATGTACTTTTGAAATAGCACATAAAAAGCAACCTACAATCACCAAACATTGTTACGTATATAAAAGAAATTTTTGTAAAAGCAATTTATTTAACTTAACGAATTTGCTCTCATCGACAGATCTTAGTCATTTGTACACTATTAGGGACACTGATGAGGCATGGACTTTTTTTTGGCAAAACATGCTATATTGTCTTGATAAAACTTGCCCTTTATCCAAAATTAAGTCAAATTGTTCTAATTTAAATTACAATTGGGTTGATAACAATATTATCGAGGATAGTCAGAATTTAAAAAACCTGTATTGGCTGTCGAAAACTCTGAAGGAGCCAGACTTGGTTAAACGGTATAAGGATGCAAGGTCTGTATATACAGATCAGATTATGCTAAAAAACAAGAATTTTTTCACAATAGAATTCTGAATTCCACAAATGTATTTAAGGAGATTTGGAATATAGTAAATAATAATTTGGGTCGATTAAAAAACCAACCTTTAGCTCCAACTTTAATGCAAAATGAAGTTTTGGTTTCAGATTTGTATACTGTTAGCAATATTTTTTGTGGCTACTTTGCTGGAATTGCGATGGTCTTTATGTGCTACCTACGGAAATATAAATAGTGACTATACTATAGGAACAATTAATAATCGGTCTATGTACTTTTATGAAATTGTTCAGGAAGAAATAGCAGAGCATCTGAACAACATGCAGAGTAAAAACTCAAGTGGGTATGATGGCATTTCAATTAATGTTTTGAAATATATTTCTAGATATCTCATTTATCCTCTTTGTTATATGTTCAATTTGTCAGTAAAATCAGGTATTTTCCCGAATGCCTTGAAGTTGGCAACAATTATACCACTGCATAAAAAAGGTGATACGACCATAATCGATAATTACAGACCAATAGCACTTCTCTCCAGCTTATCTAAATTATTTGAAAAAATTATTAATGGCAGAATTCTGAAATTTGTAAACAGTTGTAATTTATTATCAGTTAGCCAGCATGGTTTTCGTCCAAACCATTCAACTAATACTGCAGTATATTCACTTCTTTCTGATGTTTACAAACAACTTGATAAGGGTAAAATTGTGGTTTCGCTCTTTTTTGATCTAACAAGGGCTTTTGATTGCGTTGGGGAAGGTTTTTTAAGACAAAAATTAAATAGTTTAGGGATTAAGCAGCCGCTAGATAAATGGATTAGTTCATTCCTATCTGACAGGTCAATCAGCGTTAAGCTGACTGGTACGCAGTCACAGCAACATAAATTGAGTATTGGAGTTCCGCAGGGAAGTGTGATCGCTCCACTGCTGTTTTTGCTTTTCGTGAATGATCTGAAACAACATATGACCGATAACATAACACTGGTGATGTTTGCCGATGATACCACCATTAGTTTAGTAGGCAATAATTTTAGTGATTTACAAATTCAGGCAAATATAGTTCTCCAACAATTTTACACCTGGTGCGAACGAAACAGGCTTATAATTAATGCAACTAAAACTATGTATATAGTTTTTCATTTACGAAAATGCAAGCAAAAAATTAATTTAACCCTGAACAACACAGTGCTGGAGAATGTCACTAATACCAAATTTTTGGGCTTGCATGTAGATGAGAATCTCTCATGGTCGGTGCATGTGGACTCCATTGCCAGTAAACTGAAGTCAGCTTATTTTGCAATAAGGAACCTGAAATACATTGTGAGCAGTCAATATCTGCTAAATGTTTATTATGCTTTAGCATTCTCGCACATTAAATATTTAATTATATACTGGGGGTGCTCTACGCATGCACATCGAATATTTATTCTACAGAAGAGAATTATCAGATTGATTTTCTCCTTAAACCCGTTAGATTCTTGCAAAGCAATATTTAAAGATAACAAGATACTCACTCTTTATTCAATACTTATTTACGAGTCCGCTATTTTTATGAAGCTAAACCCCGACAAGTTTCCTCTGCGAAATAGTTTGCATGTTCACGGTACAAGAAATGCAAGTCATATCATCATTCAAAACTACAATTTAAGTACTTTCAGGAGAGGTCCGCTTTTTTTGTGTGCCAATATTTATAACTCTACCTGTAAATATTAGAAATATTTGTATTTTATCGAAATTCAAATACGAGCCGCGTAAGTTTTTGTGTGCTCATACTTTTTACTCCGTACAAGAATTTTATTCCTCTGTTTCACATAGAAATGCCTAACAAAATTATTTTAACGTATGTGTGATATATCTATTTGTGTAATTTTATATTTAGATTAAGATAATTCAGATGTAACTATTTTGTCAAATATTGTAACTCTGTATTTCTGTAGTTTACTTTACACTAGTTGTATTGACTCATCATGTCCTGTATGGGTTCTATGAATAAAGATTATACTATGGAGAAGCGTCCTAACGTTTCGTTTGCTCTTTTACCGGCGAGCAGGAGACGAGAGTCCCAGCAGCGAAAGCCATACATGGTGAAAGACGACAAAATAGCAACTATGTAATGGGTATTAGGAATTNTTATTATAATATTAGTTTATTTCCATCCAAGGAAGCTATTTCTCAAATATGGCCCATTCGCTTTTTCTATTTTAAAGAATAGTAGCTGGATGACTTAAAGACAGCCGACTGCGTTTTTCTCAAAAATAGGTGCGTTTTTAGAGGTTTCAACAAAAGTAAGGTTTTTATGTGAAAAAAAATTTTACATTAGAATATTAATACCTACATACACCATAAAAAACCTATCACCAAAAATGTTGTTATAAAATGTGAGCCCTAACTAGTGACCTCTAGTAGATCGACAAAAACTAACAATATTGGCATATTTAATATTCTCCAAAACTAACCTGTACCAAATTTAACGCATTACATTATTTTTCCATTCATAGTGCATGGGGAAAAAATTTAATGTTTTGTTAATTCCTGAATTTGTGACAATTTTTCCGAAACACTGTATGACAAATAAAAATAGATAATCATTATTTATTAGGTAGTACAAATAGTAATTATAAACGTAAATAATAAAAAACTTAATAAAAAGGTTTTCAACTATGGAAAGAACTTTATTTGACATATAAAGAATCTTATTTATAGATTTAGATTTCTAAACTATCTATTCTCAAATAAAACTCCTCTTGACTGTTTTTTTTTTCATTTATTATTAAAACTCAAAAAACCAGGACAAAAATTATGAGCATAGTCTGTTGACTATGCCAGAGCATAATGTGCACAATCGTGTTATAAACTTTTGTTTGCGTAAATTTACACTTACATATTTCAATATAAGACAGCTGAACGGATAAATTTTGTATTTACATATTACAAATTCTTAGAAATTAGAGCAAAAAACTAGTTTTTATCTGCAACTAACAACTTCTAACATTGTCATAGGAAATATATAGGGTGTATTTGGTATGAACATGTATATACAGTGTGGACCATTCTGGTGATGCATGTATCTTGGAAACTATAACAGATAGGAAAATGGATAGATGGGGAAAGTTTTAGACAGTTCTTAATAGCGTTTACAAACCGGTCCTAGCTCTTAAGGTTTTTGAGTTATTTTGGAAAAAGCAAATTTGGCGTTTTGTAAAAACATTTGTAACTTATTTTATTTAGAGGAATTTTTTAAATTTGAAAACACTCTTTTACAGCAAGTTTTTTCGAGATATTTAGCTATGTATATATATTTAGATTTTAAAAAATTATGCGGTGTTGCCAGATTTACTAAAAAGATTAAAATATTGATCTTTCAGGTTGTATTTGAAATTTTTTCTTACTTATTATATCATTGAAATGCCAAAATAATGCTCTATGTACTTGCTCAGCATAAAATTCAATACGATTTCTAACCATTTTCCTGTCTTTTATAGTTTCCAAGATACCAATACCAATACCAATACCAATACATATAACACCAAAATGGTCCACACTGTATAGATGTGATACGGTTTCCAATGCGTGCCAAAAGCGGCATCCGTGCGTAATACTTTCACGCCTTTAGACTTTCAATACTTTTCTATACATTTTCATATACAGGGTCGGAAAGTACCGATAGTCCATCTGCCGTTACGTGAGAGCGATAAAGTAAGTCAGAGAAATCCGTGCGATAGAGAAAGATGGCTATAATAAAGGCGTCTAACAGTCACCGCCTATTTCGCCCTTCCACAAATAAGAAGTGGAAGTGGATTTGTGGAAGGGCGAAACGGGCGGTGACTATGAAACGCCTTCATTATAGCCATCCTTCTCTATCGCATGGATTTCTATGTCTTACTTTATCGCTCTCACGTAACGGTAGATGGACCATCGGTACTTTCCGAACCTGTACATAAACATACCGAGTATGTAACCTACGAAGTCTATAGAAGACGACATCTTATTCTATATTTGTTTTGATGAATAAGGCGCTAGTTACATGGGATGCGAATTCGTTCGAAATCCTTTCTTATGAATTCATAGCAATTATTAATAAATTGTTCATAGGAATACAGCAAACGGAACCACGAAGCCGTCTCCAACAATTCTATGCAGGGCCAATCCTGGGCAAAGTAAAAAAGCACAAGGGGACCCCAACTATGAGAAGCAAAAGGCGCGGTGCGGAAGATAATGTTTTTAATTAACTTTCCACAATTTTTGCAAAAAAATCTTTAAGAATTTTCCAGCTGCCCCCAATTACTGAAGCCGCAGCAGACGACATTATGTGGCCGATGCTGTCGGCAGAGCAGCTGCAAAAGGAATTTCGAAAATTGAGAAGTTCGTTCAATATTACGAAATTGGAACTACGAAACCACGAAATAAAACAAGGTACCACGTCAGACTGCAAGACAATCATCAATCAGTTCGGCGATAATCCAAAAATGGGTAAGATCTGGAGAGGCAATTGTCTAACCCTATGGCAGATTTCGCTCCAGAACCTGTGTGAACCCATCAATGACTGTGATTGGTCGTCTACCCTGACGTCTTGTCCTTCATTAATCAAGAACGGAACCTGACCACTATATGTAGTACGTTTTAAATTATTGTCATTTTGTATTGTATAAAGCCCTGCAGATTAATATTAATCAAATATCCGTTTGTTATAAATACGTATTTTAACAATAAAATTAATAATTCAAAAGTTAGTTAAAAAAAAATCAGTTGTAGCACCCCATCCACTTTTGCATTTTGCAATCTTGCAGGGAAGATGCCAAGAGATACTGTAAACTCCTAGAACCTGTCCAAAATTAATAAGTACTTATAGAAGGCCTACGCAAGCCCCTCGAAGCTTTTAAATATTTCATCTACTCACAGAAGATCTCGAAATCATTGCTAAGTAAGTAAGTCTAAAAGACAGTAATATAGGTAATTACACTCGAAGTGTCGTCAAAAACGTTAAGTGCAATATGGCTCAGATGAAAGCCTCCAGGAAACCTTGCCATCCCGAGGGTGTACCAGAGTGGAAGAAGGCAACGAAACAAAATAGATCGTTTCCCACATTTCTAGCAATCTACACCTCGTCTCCTATGGAGAGAATCAGCCAGCGTGACGTCCACATCCCAAGCGGCTGTTGAGGACAGCGTCCTAACGTTTCGTTTACTCTTTTACCGGCGAGCAGGAGACGAGAGTCCCAGCAGCGAAAGCAATACATGGTGAATGACGACAAAATAGCAACAATGTAATGGGTATTAGGAATTTTGCTTCGACTACAGCGGGTGCCCTTGCATCAAAACTAATTTTTAAATTTTATATTGTATAATTCTTCTGACCCTCTGAAATCTAAAGAGCTAAATCCATCTATATTTGGGGACAAGTTTATCTTTTGATTTTAAAATAATTATTTCCATTAAATATACCCATTACATTATCTTGTATCCATGTAATAAATGTATAGTATGGTTGTTAAATCTTATTAATCTCCCGTAAAATATTCTATAATTATATCATTAGACGTTGCAAAACTTAAATACTTCTCATAAAACCCTAATATTATTGTGACGCAAAGAAAGACCAATGCCACCGCCGCGCCAACGTGGTAGATTTTATCTATAGTAATAATTTATAAAGATAAGTTATTTGCGAGTTCTATAGTATTTTCTTGTAAACAAAATAGTAAAATGCTATAAATAGAGATCTAAAACCTATAAATTACGTACATGTTTTTTTATTATAATAATAGTCTAATTGCCTATATAGGATAATCGTAAGAGGCATATAAAATAATAAAATAATATTTCGCAAAAATTGGCGACAAGACATTGTAATATATTATCAATATCATGAGAGCAATTACGGTCGTTTTATGACTCGCATCTTATATCTTTGAAACATGTATTGGTCGCTATATATTCTTTTTGATATTTCGGAATATTAAGTCCATGTATACATTTTTCTTTTAAAAACAAGCTTTTAGTGACATCATTTTACTTTCGTATTCCTATCAGTAAACCCTTTCATTTAATACCCAAATCGTGGGGGCTAACCATGCATTGTCATCCAAACTAAACGCATATGCAAAATTTCAGCTCAATCAGTTGGAGATAACTGTTTTAAAATTCAGTTGCAAGATTTGCCCATACTAACAAGGCAAGTTAAATAAAAGCTTGTAAAAATAAAGTAATTTGTCGCAATGTATTTTCCTTCTTAAATATAATATTCAGAACATTATAAAATACAAGACAGGTACATATTCTTGATAACACAGATAAAAAATAGATTTAACGTATACACTAATAGCCCCAGAAAAAAATATCCAATAATAAGTCGCTGACTGTGTCACCTTTTTTTAGAATAAAACAAAGGAGTGCTTTTGAAATATTATATCGGTGTGTCGTGGGTTGGGTTTCTTTTTGAGGTCTTAATAGAGTTTACAACCCTCCACTCCAAGCAAAAATCCTAGCTACGCCCATGGTCCAAAGCCATTGTCCAACATCTCTGAAGATGTTTGACTTTGATTGTTGTAATTTGAATCAATTATTAATAACTAAAGAAAAAACAACTGGTTTACAAATATCATCCACCAGTGACGGAGATATAAAAACACAACGTCAACTAAAACTTCAATTTCGATACCGCGGAGATTTTTAGAAATTGCATAGTGGTATTTCTGAGAAATAAGGTATTGTCGAATCCAAGTCTCGAGGGAATTCCAAATTTTCGCTTGGCTTTCCAATGGGGACCACGAAGCTATCTCCAACCTCTCTACACAGGGCCAATACCGGCCAAAGTAGAAAATTCTGATGGTTGCTTTCAGTGTGCAGCAAATAAAACTCTCTCTCAACGGTAAATAAAAGTATTTTTATTGAAAACTAGTTAGTGAAAAAGAATACGTGTTGTCGGGGCGAGTGTTCGCTGGAGAGTCCTCGTGGTGTAGAGTCGTTCGTAGGTATCTGAGTAAGCATCTGGTCGCCGGCGCCAATCCGCCGTGGACCCTTCCTGGAACCCTGGTGCGTCCGGGCGGCGTCGGGCTGGCGCTCTTGATGTAATACTTAAAAATGAGTCACTTGCAGACATGTGTACCCACAATTCATATTCGAGGAAAGTCCAACTACCCTCTACAAGAAGTAGTAGACGCGACGCGGAAAATAACATTTTCGACTATGTTTCAAAAATTTCTGCCAAAGTTCTTTACGAAGATCCCAGCCGCCCGAAGGCCTATGCTACCAACCCCAGTTTCGAATTTTGAAAAATAAAACATTCGATATTCGAATTGAGGAACCGCAATACAAAATCACAGTACTACGTCAGACTACAAGTCCATTATCCGTACCAGGTGACTATACTCCAAAGATGGGCAAAATCCGTAGGGGCCAGTTCTCCAAATCTAAAACGCTTTAGCTACAAGACATCTACTTCATCAGCAATGGGATCGAACGTCGACCCTGGTACCTTGTAGTTCAGTAACCAGGAACGGATACCTGTAATACGACACAAAAATAACATTTGTAGTTTATAAAGATCTTTCATATCAAATACGGTTTATTATTAAATAACATTTTAAAGCAACCTCCTAGAAGCTGCCCAAAATTAATAGGTACTTACTCATAAAAAGCCTACACAATTTTAAAATTTATAAACGGCGGTATTCAAAAAATAATATATACTACTTATGAAAGTCATTTGAAAAAAATATTGCAAAGAAATTCAACATAAGTAACTTATTTTTGCTAAAATAAATTAGAATTTGTTATAGAGAAACAAACTAAATTAGTTAAAGGATAATAAAAATTGTATTTACTTATTTAATTGATTTAGGTACACCAAAATAGTTCCCAATGTGACGTGAAATTTGTAGTATAAAAAGGAACACACACATTAACAGAATTTAAGTTACAGATAAATTATTTATCAACTTATTTATTTATTTCTTTTTAGCAATAAGTCTATATCACAATTATTTATAAACAGTGTGCCTACTCCACAAGTCATTTTTTAATTTTATTTTTCCACATTGTTTATAAGCCCATTTGATAAATTTTATGAATCTGCTATTATCTGGTTATCACTTGAAAAAATATTAAGTTGCAACACACTCTTGAGTAGAGAATTTAAAAGTTAATATATATGATCTAAAATTTTTGTTTTCCATGTGTGATAGCATGGGGTTATGCTACGCATGCTGGCAAATTTTTAATTTTTTGTAGGTGACTATTTAGATAAATTTTGAAATAGGTAATTAAAATAGTATTTTATGGATTATAAATGGGTTTTGAATATTTGAAATATTAAAAACGATAACATGGATCACAAGAAAAAAACACGTGCATAATTCTAGTGCAACTACATACTCTCAGTATGTCCAAAACATTTTTTTATAAACTTTTATTTCTATAAAGTTATCAACTTATTTTGAAACGTTTTATTTGTTTAAGCATTTCACTGTTTTTACGATTGTCGTTACTGCATTGCTTGTGCAAGATCTGTGACAACATTGAGACTTTGCAAATACTGCGAAACTGTCCAAATATACCGTGAAAATGAAAACAGCTTACCTGCCAGAGCAGAAATTTTTAAATTTGTCATCGCAATAATACCTTGGGATTATTATTTGGATGGATGTAATCCTTGAATATTTATAACGATGTTGCTCATAGAATAGATAAAATCTACAGTGCTTTATCTAAAATAGTACAAAATGTTGGTTTTGCCCCTTAGTCATCACTCGCCAGTCATCATATGAACTACTTGGAAATAACTAATTTGGCTAGTAACAATGAACTGTTACATTTTAATATATATTTATATCATTTGGACCAGTTTCTATCACCCTACAGAGGCGTTTTTTTTTTTTCATTTATAGAGGTAGAATGTGATAAAATTTTAATACATTTCAAGTTAAGCAAGTTAGATTTGCAAACCAATTACTTATTTTACATGTGTATGCATAATATGTTTGCTAGAAAACGAAAAACTAAATTCATACTTGCTTTTGAAATGTCTGGTACTAGTTCTGTTCAGAAAATAATCGAACTTTTTCAATTACGTGCTAATGGTGATATTTAGTAATGCGATTGGCAGCATTGCATTGTCCATAACCTCTTCTGTTACCACATGTTCTTGGATTGTTTATGTCTCATTTAGTTTTCGTGATATTGTTATTTGAGTTCAACGTGTTTAAATGTTACTGACGATTTTTGAAATGTGCGATTTTCTGGAACAACGATGCAATCTAAAATTTTGCGTCAAACTGCGGAAAACTTTTACGAAAACGTTTCAACTTTTGAAGCAAGCTTACAGCGATGGTGCTCTGAGTTGTACGCATTGTTACGAATGTTCACAGTGGTCATGAGTCAATTGCAGATAATGCTCGAACAGGAAGGCTTTAGACTTCAATAACTCCCACGTTCAGAAAGTCAAAGATCTGGTGCGCCAATTAACTGTCAGAGAAATTTCAAAAGAGGTTAGCATCTCAATTTGGTCATACCATGAAATTTTTACTGAAAAATTGAACATGTATCGAGTTGCAGGAAAATTTGTTTCTCGTTTGATGTCCCAGCAACAGAAAGAAAGAAAATCATGTGGACGGTTGTCGGCAACTCCTTGAACAGTCCAATGAAAATTTATTCAAAGATCATTACGGAAGACAAAAACTGGGATTACTTACGACTACGACATTGAGACAAAAACTCAACCATCACAATAGATTAACAAAGGATCTCCACGCCCCAAGAAAGCACTCTCAAGAGTTTTTCTCAACTTTAATAGAATTGTGTATTTTCAATTCTTGATTCAAGGTGAAACAGTGAACCGTAATGTGGTTCTTGCACCATGACAATGCACTCGCATAGTTTTGTGCCAATTGTTTATTGTCCTCCTTCAGCCTCCTTACTCGCAAGACCTGACTATTTTTTTTATTTCCGAAATTAAAATCAATGCTGAAAGGACGCCGTTTTCAGACTATTGAAGACATNCCCAGTAATTTTAATCAAATTCGATCTCATGAAGGACACTTTTATTACAAAAGTTGAAAATTTTATAACAAAATTAAACAACTCCGATCCTTTCTATAGTAGTGTTCTATTAGATCACGTGCATACAAAGTTAAAAGGCGAAGCTCGAGACATAATTATTAATAGCAAACCCACAGATTGGGCTACGCTCAAAGCCTTATTGCAAAATAAATATGCCGACCCCAAATCCGAAACCTTACTTGCTAATGTTTTAAATACATCTTTTCAAAAAGCTAATGAAAACTTTGAAACATACCATACCCGAGTTAATTATCATTTACAAATATTATTAGAACATATTACATTAAATACTATGCGTCATCAAAAAGGGAAATGTACAAAATACAAGCCCGCGACACTTTCATGGCTGGAGTATCTGAACCTTATAATACTCATCTAAGTTATAATAAACCACAAGACCTAGCCGCTTGCTTAACCTTTTGTAGAGATTTAGACAATAGAAATAACCAAAGACAATTTATGAATTACCTTAAAGGACGGGAACATCAAAACGAAAACTCTAACAAAAATACAATACCTCGTAAAGCAATACCTAACAACGTACCTAACGCGAGAAATAGTTTTCAACCGAATTTTAACTATGTACCCCGAGAAAACGTATATCAAAGAAATTCTAATCAATTCGGAATACCCCGACAAACACCTCATAATTTTCCTACGAACCAACAAGTTTTTGGAAAACCGAAACCGATGACTAATGTTTTTAAACCAAAACCACAAGGTAACACCCCCTCACCTAGACCGACGCCTATGTCTACAACTTCACATTACACGACTAATAATCAAAATAAAAATCAATTTAGACGACCGAATAACTATTTTCAAAATAATGGTCAAAAACAAAATTTCATAGTTGAAGAATTAACCAACATTAACACAGAAAATAATTTTGAATATAATGATAACGCCGAAAATTACGAACCCGAGTTCACAGAACCCGAATGTGACGAATATTTCGAAAATTACGAACAAGTAGTAGATGATATCGAATTAGAAAATTTTCCGAATCAGGCCTCATCAAACAATACGACCTAAATGTCAATTATGTTTATAAAACAAAATTACCGTTTCTTTATTCCCCAGATTTCGATCTAAAGATTTTAATTGACTCCGGTGCATCAGTCAGTCTGATGAACCCCGAAACAGCACAATCATTATTTTCTGAATATATTTATCCCCATTATTTCGAAGTTAATGCTTTAGGAAAAACTACCGTAGGACACTATGCTTTAAAGATACCCCTTTTGTCGGAATTCAACGAATTCCACGAAATCGAATTTTTAGTTACTAAATGGCACCAAAAGTACGATTGTTTACTAAGTAACAAAGACCTAACTAATATGCACGCAATGTTAAATTTTAAAGATAAATATTTGCAACTCCAGAACTCAATCATTTACTATTATGAAGATATCAATAATTTTAATTTAGTCAATAGAGCGAATAATAGTCATATTCAAATTCCTGTCGATTGCGAAAACGGCGAAGTAATCTTCCCCGAATTACAAATCCATAATAATTTCATAATCCCAGAATGCATATGCAACGTCCAAGAAAACTTTGTTAATATACCCATCCAATGCGACAACGAAATCGTATTTAATGAACCGGTACATGTAGAACCATTAAATAATTTTTTGCAAACGAAAACGGAAAATGAAAAAGGAATTAAAAATCACTTCAATACCAAAAACTTAATTAGAGTAAATCACCTTAACGATGAAGAACGACAAAAAATTCAAAAAATTTGTAGCGAATTTAGCGACATTTTCTACGACGAAAACACCGACCTTTCTTTTACTAGCGCTGTCAAGCATACTATTCGTACGACGGACGAAGAGCCGATATATTGCAAAAATTTTAGGTATCCATACAAATTAAAAAATGAAATCCAAAACCAAGTACGTCAGCTACTAGATAATAAAATTATACGACCGTCCATTAGCCCATACAGCTCACCTGTATGGATAGTGCCAAAAAAGCTTGACGCCAGCGGAAAACGGAAATGGCGCATGGTGATAGATTTCAGGAAATTAAACAATAAAACAGTAGAAGATAAATATCCACTTCCCCGTATCGAAGAAATTTTAGAAAACCTTGGCAAATGCTCGTATTTTTCGACCCTTGACCTTGCCCAGGGCTTTCACCAAATTGAAATGGATCCTAAATCCATCGAGAAAACGGCATTCACAGTCGAAAATGGTCATTATGAGTATTTACGCATGCCGTTCGGATTAAAAAATGCACCATCAACATTTCAAAGAGCTATGGATCATGTCCTTATGAAATACTTACACAAATTCTGTTTCGTCTATATGGACGATGTTGTCATTTTTTCCAAATCATTACACGAACACATTGTACATTTAAAACAAATATTTACGGAATTAAGAAAATATAACCTAAAAGTTCAATTGGATAAAAGTGAGTTCTTACGAAAGGACGTACCTTTCTTGGGTCACGTCATAACCCCGCAAGGAATTAAACCAAATTTAGATAAAATCAAAGCCATACAAGATTATCCTCTACCTAAAACGATAAAAGAAATTAAAAGTTTCTTAGGCCTCATAGGTTATTACCGGAAGTTTATTAAAAATTTCGCTAAAGTAGCCGCACCGATTACAAAATTCCTCAAGAAAAACACTAAGTTAGACATTCAAAACCAAGAATATCTAAATGCCTTTCAGAAATTTAAATCACTAATATCTAATGCCCCAATACTAGCCTACCCCGACTTTTCGAAACAATTTAAGATAACAACCGATGCTAGTAACGTCGCTATAGGCTCTGTTATTTCTCAAGACGAAAAACCAATCTCTTTTTACAGTCGCACGCTAAATTCAGCCGAAAGAAATTACTCCACAATAGAAAAGGAATTATTATCCATTGTCGAATCTTGTAAGCAATTTAGGCCCTATATTTTCGGACAAAAGTTTATAATAGAAACCGATCATAAACCACTAGTTTGGCTATTTTCCTTAAAAGACCCTAACAGCAGATTGACAAAGTGGAGATTACGGTTAGAGGAATATAATTACGACGTGAAATATAAAAATGGCAAAGAAAATGTAGTAGCCGATGCCTTATCCCGCATAGAGATAAATAATATAAATGACATTAACAATAACGACGAGAGCGACGACGACGAATTGGACTTATTTACACGACTACAAAAATGTCGAAACAAAAAACAACAAAAAGAACTTGACCTAGATTTAGCCTCGCTATTCCCAAATATAGATAATCAGGAAATACCCCCCGACGCCGACGAAATATTAAAAGACGCACCCCCTATCGATTTGTCGAACCTGACCCCTGACATAGAAGTACAAGAAAACGACACGACACATACGTCAGCTGAAGACCCCGTTTGTACTATGAAAATATCTAACAAAAATCTACAAACCTATCATAACGGAATTGTTCTCGAATACGCAGACTTATATAAAGTCACAAGAAAAAATATCGATAAGAACCGCACCATCCTTTACGTAAAAGTTAGACAAGGAAACGAAAATAATCAACTTAGCGACTTCTTGCTCGAATACATAAATCCCAAACTAATATATGGCGTATACTTCAAAGACAAAAATCTAGAAACACCTTTCAATCAGTTAATTACTTGCCTACTTGACCCTAATGTTAAATTTTTCAAATGTCCCAGACTACTAGTTAACATAACCCTAGAACTATTAAATAAATACTTGGAAAAATATCACAAAAGTAATCATAATGGAATTAATGAAACTTATCAACACTTCAAAAATTTATATTTCCTACCCCGGATGAAGGATCATATAGTAAATTATATTAACAAATGTCCAACCTGTCTCGAATCAAAATATGAAAGACACCCTTACAACCCGCCATTTCAAGGTCCCTTAATTTCGAAAAAACCTCTACAACACTTATATATTGACGTTCTTTCGATCGAACAAAATCTATTTCTAACGATTATCGACAGTTTTTCTAAGTACGCGCAAGCCTACTCTATTAGAGACAAAAATGCTATTACCATATTGAACAAATTGAGACACTTTTTCTCACACCACAATTACCCCGAAAAACTAACTTGTGATAACGGATGCGAATTTAATAATTCTGTTCTAAGGGAATATTGCAAACTTTTTAAAATTAACTTACATTTTACCACCGCGAAAAACCCCAACTCTAATTCTCCTATAGAAAGATTTCATAGTACTTTTATCGAAAAATTAAGAACATTACGTAAGGAAACCCCAAAAGAAAACATGATCGACCTGGCTATAACCGCTATTACAATTTACAATCAATCGGTACATTCGACTACTGGTTACACCCCTTTTACTCTATTGTACGGCCCATATGAAAATTTAAACGCTCACGAAATCGATCTAGACGTCTCAGTCTTCGAACATTACAACGAACAACGCAAAAAGGAATTACTCCCGTTTTACGAATCATTGTATAATAAAATTTTAGAAAAAGGTACCGCACGTTTGCAGAAAACCAACGAAAATCGCGACAAAGTCCCCAATGTAGAAGGTTTAAAAGTTTATACCTCCTGCAAAACCCGCAGTAAGTTACAGCCCCGATTCAAGGAATTCCACGTGACCAAACAAAAAGATCAAACACTTGAAGGCCAACTTAAAAGTAACAAATTAACTAAATACCCCTTGAGAAATATCAAAAGAATAAGACAAAATATTTGTTCGCAGGATTTCGACAATACACCTGATCCTGACGGTGCCCAACCAGGCCCTTCACATCAGTAAAATACCCAACGAAAACTTATACCTTCAAGACCAAATTGGCACAGCAAAACTAATCTCCCATCAACATAAAATTTATTTTTACATAAATACTACTAGTTTACAAGAAACATACAATGCCCTACTTTTTAAAACAGTTACTCTGGACAATGAGATACAAAATAGAGACTCTCTAATGGTAAAACTTAAACAAAAATTAGAAAATGCCCACGAACATTTAATAAAACTAAACGCTCCGCGTAGAAGGAGAGTTTTGATAAATGGCTTAGGTACAATAATTAAATATGTGACTGGCAACCCAGATAATGACGATTTAAAAGAACTGCATTCTAATATTCAAGACTTATTCAGTAATCAAGAAAAAATAATAAAACAAAATAGTAAATTCATCTCGTTTGCTTCCCATTTAACAGAGCGATATAAATCCGATATTTATAAATTAGAACAACACTTAAGCGTACTCAACAATATAACGGATGAAATTAATAACCATTACTATAAACGCCTTGAAATTCAGGACATAATTCTTCTCGTCGATGAATTATTTGAATATCTCAAACTCATTGAACGTACTATATCACTATCCTTTTCAGGTATCATAAATTTAGAGCTCTTTAAAATTAAAGAGATAAACGAGATCTTTAAACATTTGCAATTAATTTATAAAGAAAACGAATTATTGCCATTCAAAACACAACACGTATTTTCACTGTTCAAACATTTCTCTATGAATATAGTATTACAGGAGACGAATCTGATATGTATTATACACATACCCATCCTCAATCCCATTAATTACCATTATTCTCGAATTTACCCTCTACCAAAAATTCACGAGAAAATGCTACTACCACCGGTCCAATTCAATCTCCAATATCTACAAGAAGAATGGTGGACAACCAACGAATGCGAGCGAGCCGAGGACAAGTTCATCTGCAAAACAAAACTGGAACGAAGTGATTGCTCCTTAAACAACATGGCGAAGTGTAGTGTAGTGCTTGCTAAAAATCAGTTCGATTCAGTGCAAAGATTAGAAAACGATAAACTGTTGTTGATAACTAACCACGAAATAACAGTGTTCGAAGAATGTGTAACTTCGAATCATAAACACAAAATTCTTGCCAACAGCATAATAACCGAGTATTGTAAACTAGAAATAAATGACAAGACTTACGATAAATCTAATATAACAGTGCGAATTGATATACCCATTCAAAATATCGAAACTCTAAATAATCCTAGATTTAAACTTAAATTAAGATCAGAGCATCTAGAAAACTTTGAGCAATTAAACAAAGATTTAGAATTAATAAATGAACCAATTAATATAAAACCTGTACATTTCTATACTCATGTCTCTGTCACTGTAATTTGTTTTGTTACATTTATACTTATAGGAATCTTGTACAAATGTAAACCTAGAATATATAGTGTAATAAGTAAAACAAAACCCCCTCAACAAAGTGGGATAGAACTAATAAATCCATTAAGAAACGAGGACGTTTCAAAATCTTAAGGAGGGAAGAGTTATGTGCATACCCCATTACCTGTCTATTTGGCTATTTGTCTAGACCATAATGGGTCTGCGACGCTTTCTCTTGTTTAGAGCTAAGTATACTTTTAAGATAAGACAAATTGTTTACAAGCCACCCTAGATTATAAAAGGGCCTCCGCTAAAAATTGTAAGTTAGTTCTAAGTTTGTCCTTAACTTGTATAGTTAAACATCATTTAGATACTCACATCGTTCTCAGTGTAAAGTGTAATTCTTCCATTCAACAAATAAATATTTGTTAAATAATTCGAGTAGTAGTTTTTAAAAACAAGAATTCTGCTCCCGAACCTTTAACTGTCGAATCCAAGTCTCGAGGGAATTCCAAATTTTCGCTTGGCTTTCCAATGGGGACCACGAAGCTATCTCCAACCTCTCTACACAGGGCCAATACCGGCCAAAGTAGAAAATTCTGATGGTTGCTTTCAGTGTGCAGCAAATAAAACTCTCTCTCAACGGTAAATAAAAGTATTTTTATTGAAAACTAGTTAGTGAAAAAGAATACGTGTTGTCGGGGCGAGTGTTCGCTGGAGAGTCCTCGTGGTGTAGAGTCGTTCGTAGGTATCTGAGTAAGCATCTGGTCGCCGGCGCCAATCCGCCGTGGACCCTTCCTGGAACCCTGGTGCGTCCGGGCGGCGTCGGGCTGGCGCTCTTGATGTAATACTTAAAAATGAGTCACTTGCAGACATGTGTACCCACAATTCATATTCGAGGAAAGTCCAACTACCCTCTACAAGAAGTAGTAGACGCGACGCGGAAAATAACATTTTCGACTATGTTTCAAAAATTTCTGCCAAAGTTCTTTACGAAGATCCCAGCCGCCCGAAGGCCTATGCTACCAACCCCAGTTTCGAATTTTGAAAAATAAAACATTCGATATTCGAATTGAGGAACCGCAATACAAAATCACAGTACTACGTCAGACTACAAGTCCATTATCCGTACCAGGTGACTATACTCCAAAGATGGGCAAAATCCGTAGGGGCCAGTTCTCCAAATCTAAAACGCTTTAGCTACAAGACATCTACTTCATCAGCAATGGGATCGAACGTCGACCCTGGTACCTTGTAGTTCAGTAACCAGGAACGGATACCTGTAATACGACACAAAAATAACATTTGTAGTTTATAAAGATCTTTCATATCAAATACGGTTTATTATTAAATAACATTTTAAAGCAACCTCCTAGAAGCTGCCCAAAATTAATAGGTACTTACTCATAAAAAGCCTACACAATTTTAAAATTTATAAACGGCGGTATTCAAAAAATAATATATACTACTTATGAAAGTCATTTGAAAAAAATATTGCAAAGAAATTCAACATAAGTAACTTATTTTTGCTAAAATAAATTAGAATTTGTTATAGAGAAACAAACTAAATTAGTTAAAGGATAATAAAAATTGTATTTACTTATTTAATTGATTTAGGTACACCAAAATAGTTCCCAATGTGACGTGAAATTTGTAGTATAAAAAGGAACACACACATTAACAGAATTTAAGTTACAGATAAATTATTTATCAACTTATTTATTTATTTCTTTTTAGCAATAAGTCTATATCACAATTATTTATAAACAGTGTGCCTACTCCACAAGTCATTTTTTAATTTTATTTTTCCACATTGTTTATAAGCCCATTTGATAAATTTTATGAATCTGCTATTATCTGGTTATCACTTGAAAAAATATTAAGTTGCAACACACTCTTGAGTAGAGAATTTAAAAGTTAATATATATGATCTAAAATTTTTGTTTTCCATGTGTGATAGCATGGGGTTATGCTACGCATGCTGGCAAATTTTTAATTTTTTGTAGGTGACTATTTAGATAAATTTTGAAATAGGTAATTAAAATAGTATTTTATGGATTATAAATGGGTTTTGAATATTTGAAATATTAAAAACGATAACATGGATCACAAGAAAAAAACACGTGCATAATTCTAGTGCAACTACATACTCTCAGTATGTCCAAAACATTTTTTTATAAACTTTTATTTCTATAAAGTTATCAACTTATTTTGAAACGTTTTATTTGTTTAAGCATTTCACTGTTTTTACGATTGTCGTTACTGCATTGCTTGTGCAAGATCTGTGACAACATTGAGACTTTGCAAATACTGCGAAACTGTCCAAATATACCGTGAAAATGAAAACAGCTTACCTGCCAGAGCAGAAATTTTTAAATTTGTCATCGCAATAATACCTTGGGATTATTATTTGGATGGATGTAATCCTTGAATATTTATAACGATGTTGCTCATAGAATAGATAAAATCTACAGTGCTTTATCTAAAATAGTACAAAATGTTGGTTTTGCCCCTTAGTCATCACTCGCCAGTCATCATATGAACTACTTGGAAATAACTAATTTGGCTAGTAACAATGAACTGTTACATTTTAATATATATTTATATCATTTGGACCAGTTTCTATCACCCTACAGAGGCGTTTTTTTTTTTTCATTTATAGAGGTAGAATGTGATAAAATTTTAATACATTTCAAGTTAAGCAAGTTAGATTTGCAAACCAATTACTTATTTTACATGTGTATGCATAATATGTTTGCTAGAAAACGAAAAACTAAATTCATACTTGCTTTTGAAATGTCTGGTACTAGTTCTGTTCAGAAAATAATCGAACTTTTTCAATTACGTGCTAATGGTGATATTTAGTAATGCGATTGGCAGCATTGCATTGTCCATAACCTCTTCTGTTACCACATGTTCTTGGATTGTTTATGTCTCATTTAGTTTTCGTGATATTGTTATTTGAGTTCAACGTGTTTAAATGTTACTGACGATTTTTAAAATGTGCGATTTTCTGGAACAACGATGCAATCTAAAATTTTGCGTCAAACTGCGGAAAACTTTTACGAAAACGTTTCAACTATTGAAGCAAGCTTACAGCGATGGTGCTCTGAGTTGTACGCATTGTTACGAATGTTCACAGTGGTCATGAGTCAATTACAGATAATGCTCGAACAGGAAGGCTTTAGACTTCAATAACTCCCACGTTCAGAAAGTCAAAGATCTGGTGCGCCAATTAACTGTCAGAGAAATTACAGAAGAATGTTAGCATCTCAATTTGGTCATACCATGAAATTTTTACTGAAAAATTGAACATGTATCGAGTTGCAGGAAAATTTGTTTCTCGTTTGATGTCCCAGCAACAGAAAGAAAGAAAATCATGTGGACGGTTGTCGGCAACTCCTTGAACAGTTCAATGAAAATTTATTCAAAGATCATTACGGAAGACAAAAACTGGGATTACTTACGACTACGACATTGAGACAAAAACTCAACCATCACAATAGATTAACAAAGGATCTCCACGCCCCAAGAAAGCACTCTCAAGAGTTTTTCTCAACTTTAATAGAATTGTGTATTTTCAATTCTTGATTCAAGGTGAAACAGTGAACCGTAATGTGGTTCTTGCACCATGACAATGCACTCGCATAGTTTTGTGCCAATTGTTTATTGTCCTCCTTCAGCCTCCTTACTCGCAAGACCTGACTATTTTTTTTATTTCCGAAATTAAAATCAATGCTGAAAGGACGCCGTTTTCAGACTATTGAAGACATCAAAGCAAATTCGTCATAAACTTTAAAGACCATTTCAAATGAAGCTATCCTGAACTGCTTCGCGAAATGGAAACACCGCTGGGAAAAGTGTGTGAATAGAAGAGTACTTTGAAGGAGATAAGAACCAATAACATATAAAATTAATAATAAAGTTCGGTTATTTTCTGAACCGATCTCTCTGAGACCGAGAACAATTCCAACAGAGGAAATCATTAGCACGTTTCAAACTATGTGTCAATGTATCCCCCAATAAGTTGCGAATAAGTAGGGTTGAGCAGCACACGTATTACTTACTAACGAACTGTCGAGAAGGAAGTCTTCTATTCGGGTATGCTTCCGCATACAGATACCTCGCTTCTGATGCATTTCCAGCCGCACGGCCGTACATATAGTGCATATCTGCCATTTCCGTGTTTGAATATGACTCCATTTTATGAGTTGCAATAATGTTGTATACTTAAATTTTCCACTCACCACTTTTACTAATTAAACACTGCAAAGCTCAATTGACAGTTTATCAATAACTTAAATTGTTAAGCGTTGTGGCAACGTCAGTCTTTTATTTGCCATGGTAAACAGATTTTTGTAATTTTTGGCCTAATAACTTAAAGAGCAGAGTAATTTTCAAACTCAATTTACTCGAAAACCATTGGAAATATCGATTTGGACAAAGATAATATTTTTTACGTAAAATTGTTAAGATTTTATAAATCTGTAGAGAAAATTGTAAAAAAATTGAAATAAAAAAAATTACGGGCCGAAAACCCCCTTCACCAACCTAAATGGGACGCATATGATTTGCATGTCGAAAAACGGAGTAGCCCATGTTATTTAACGTAAAAAGTTATGTAAGACCCATACATTTTTTTCTATTTATTTGCGACTGTTTTGTCAATAACAGAAAAAAAAAACAGTTTTGTTTGAGCCCTTTTAAGGGCATATAACTTCCTAAGGGTGCGTTTTAGGGCACATGTTAATAGGAACTTTTTGGCTTATTTTAATGAGTTATAAACCCAGCAGAAGGTTGGAACCCTATTTTAGAAACACCCTGTATAACGCTCCTGGAGTTTTTTGGTAGTAATCAAAAGACCTTCAAAATGAGTAGGTACTTATAAAAGTTAATTAGAACAAAATTGAAGGAGTTATCGTCAAAAACAGATGGGTTGCTCATATTTTTTAAGGAAGAATGAGCAGTAAACGCTGTAACATTTCTATCAGAATTAAAATTAATCGTAGACCCTTTACAATTAGTTTTGTTTTAGTGTTTTTCATACGATCCTGACGTTAGACCGGTTTATAATCCGTATTTTTTGAATAATGTAGGGTAAAAGTTGAAAACGTATTTTTCATTATTCAAAAAAAAAAAATGCCTTATTTATATAATAACTTTGAAACTATGAAAGATTCGTAAAAATGATAGACAACACAAATGTAGCTTTTTTTCAACAAATATTTTGTTTTTTTTATTCCTATAGCATAAAAAATAAAGGAGATATCACCGATTGAAGTATCCATTTTAGTGAAAAAACGACCTGTTTCGAGCCCTTCGATCATTTCCCTTTAAACAAAGGACTTAAAAGGTTTTATATGCAAACAATCTTACAGCTCTTGAAATTATCTTTAAAATACTTTTTTGTAGGATTCAAAATTAACCGAGTTATGGTAAAAAAACCAATGACACCTTTTCGGAGCAAAATAGGCTCTCATTTTTATATATTATATTAT
>NW_019416744.1:202403-221767 GCF_000390285.2 Anoplophora glabripennis | reverse complement strand
GGAAAAATTCTTTTATTAGCTATAAGGTAACTTTTATTTTAAATAATTGCACGATTTAATCATTCCAAATCTTTAAAAAATAATTTTTTATCATTATTTTTTTCATAGTGGTAGTTTTTAAAGTTTAGTTAGTTTTAGTGGTTGAAAAGATCAAATATATCATAAAATATGTTCGAGAAGATGTAACATTATTTAATCTTTGTGCTTGAACAAGATTTTTCTCAATAAATTGCTTAAAACTTAATTTTTTCAATTTAGTTCACTTAGGCGTAGTTTTTTTCCCTAAAAAACAAACAGCGTCAATCGGGCTTATGTCACTTTTGAACTTGAGACTAAGATGAGCCCTATTCTAAATTTTCATGCAAATCCATGCAGTTTCAAAGAATTCGGAGGTTACGGCTGATTTTCAGCTTCAATGACTGTACTATAAAGTTTGTATTATGCTCGGATAGATTTTCGTATTCGTTATAACATTTGTTTGTGAGTTGATTCTACTCTGTCTCAATCAATATTTAAGATCCACAAAAAATTTTAAGAGTCTTAGCTAGGTTCTCAAGCACTCATACTTGTAAGGTATTTTTGTTGAGTTTTAACTGTTACGTCACTGTGTGTTTGGAATTGTATGTTTATATTTATAAAAATAAATACAAATTCGTGCTTAACCGATATATGTAGGTATTCCATAAATACACGAATTAAACACCAGTTTCATTTACCATTTGCAAAATTATTAATTACTTCCAAGTCACCTAACCACATTGGTTTGAATGGCCAGCGAAAACTTGCAGGTCCTAAAGAAAGTTTTTGATTAGTAAGTGTTTCTATTCTCCTTTTCTTATTTTGACTCGTAGTATTTTATATATTTGAATTTTATATCTGATTTTATTTTATATCTTTTTTTTGTATTTATATCTTTTGTATTGACTATTTGGATGTACACTTTACATGTACCAGTGAATTATTTATTATTGTTATACATTTTATAACGTCAAATGACAAATTGGCAAAATAAATAATAATTATTATTATTATTATTATTTATTTATTTATGCACTTTAAAACAAATTTTTTAATATACAGACCATATGTGCTAAATAGCGTAATAAATTGAATAATTTCTCTTGTTTGTTCTATCTTGAACACTGGCAATGTCAATATAATTTTTAATTGAAAGGTTAATTTTCAGAATGGCTTTATTATTATACTTATTTGTCCGTCATTCGGACGCAAACGAAAATTTTCCATATATTTATTAATTGTATCAATTAATCAGCATTCAGTGTACATTTCCAGTGAGAGAACTGGTAGTTAATAAAAATCTAATTGAAACTATATTGTCCTTTATGTTTCGTGTTTAATATTGAACGTGATATAATATTTCCTGTGATACTGTGGTCTAAAGTGCTGAAATTATTTACTTTTGTGGTCAGAAAATTTACTTAATCGAAGAAATAACGATACTGTTAATAATCTGATCTTTAAAGTTGATTGGTTTTTGTAATTACATGTTAGTTTTTACAAGCTTCAAATCAAATCTTATAAAAATAGTTAAATGTAATACTTTGTTAACTCATTTTTGGCTCTAAGCCTAATCTAAACATTTTTTTCCTGATACTTATTCATAAATTCACTTTGTGGCAGATAAGTCGATATTGTCAATGGATACGTCACTATAAAATTATTTCAAATAAATTACACTTTGTCATTATGCTTCAGCGAGATTATAAAATTTTCATCCGTTGATCTTTAAGATCGATTCATGTATCTAAACGAAGTAGATATTGGAAATGTGGATATATTACCTATCAATTAAATAATCTTACAAGTATCCATAGGTAACGCATGTAATTTAAAAAATGTGGCTTAGTGGAATTATCCGGAGAGTATAACAATGGCGTTGTAACAGACTTCAGGACTGACTTCTTTCACCATAATGAAAAAAAAAGCAAGAGTAGTATTTTCTCCAAGAACGATTCAAAAATTCTCTAAGAAACTTATAAGATATAGGCTTAGAACTTAGTGCAATGTAGTAGCCTTAACAACTAATTAAGTATTACTTAGATAAATTTGACCCTCTGACAATATATCCCACCAAGATATAATAAACAGCTAACAATACGAACAATTTTTCAACCACTTGGTAACATATTTATTGCTACTAGAGGTTACAATACTAATTGGCCTAACTCTAGATTAATAACCCCAAAAGGTAGACAATTTCTAACAGCTGTGGAAAATAAAATCCTAAGTTACATATCAACTAGTGCTATTTTGCCGACAGACAAGAACAAAATACTTGGCTTTCTTGATTTTGGTATATACAAAAGCATTTCTAAAACTATTAAAAGCACAGTCTGTTATGAATTGTGCACTAACCACTCACCTCTCTTAATTACAATAAGAATTACCTCCAACTCTGGTTAACAACACCAACTAAAATAATTTTCGTGATCTTCTGGATAGTACGCTGGATTCTAAAATTCTAAAAACCAACACCGAGATAGATAATGCGGTAGATAAGATTTGAAAGAAAAAGTGTGCTCCTGAGAAGAACTACCATCGATAATAAAATAAATAATTGTAGATAAAGCAAACTATGGAAAAAAATTTGGCAAAACACTCGAGCACCTATTAACTAAACCAAATTTAACCATGCTGCCTCACATCTCAAAATTTTACCGAATAACCACAAAAATGATTAAACATATGAAATATTTCAAACCTTTCCTCTCTGAGAACAACTTTTACATTGAAACCGAAGTTAAGCAGTTTCTGGAATCACAAAATCACTTGGAGCTACCTCTACAGAAATTTATTGTTAATCTAGTTCAAAGATCAATCCTACTGAAGTTAAACGCATAAAAAGGTTATGACGTTACCGGTACTAAAATGACTTTCTAAAAAGGGACCACTGTATTTGATATTTGTTTTAAGAACGGGTTACTTCCCACTATTGTGGAAATTAGTACAATTTATGCTAATTCAGGAAAACCCGCATATAAAATCTTACAAACCCATCAGCTTGCTACTTATAATGTCAAAAGTACTGTAAGTATTATTGCCAGAAGAATTAGAACCAGTTCTGAAAAGCATCCAATTAACCAAACCATCAATTTGACATCACAATGCAACATAGAACAAATTCATCGTATTACAAAAAAAAATCGATACCTCGGAAAAAAAGGAATACTGTTCCTATTTGATTTCGCCCATTTATTTGAGTCTGACATAATGAATTACAATAGAAAACCAGAAAAAACCTCTCCAATAACTACTTTTATCGAAACTGTAACACTTACAATGACTATATCGGTAAAAAGAAAATTTGACTTTCTATAATATGGTGCAAAAAAGTACAGGGTGTTCCATTTGAATTTAAAAAGTTTTATCGGTTTTAAGTTTTCAAAATGTAACGTAAAAAACGGTTCACTTTCTCTAGGTGGTTTTGACAGTGGAAGGTAGTGCATCGTATGTTCTTTATGTGTACTGAAAAGCAAGTGAAAGCTTCGAAAACGAAGGAAGATATAAGAAATTTTTGAAACGCTTGCATCTGTCAAAAGTTTTTATAAAATGTCGATTATCGTCTCGGTTAGATTTGGGTACAGGGAAGCTTAAACATTTTCGACTTATTTTTAATTTAACTTGTCGATAATGGAATGATATATAGGGTGTTCCATTTAAAATAAGCAAGTAGGTAATTGGCGACTTCCGGTACAGCCGGAAGTGCTACAACAATGGCATTGTATTCCATGTACATTTATGCGACAAAATACGAGTACATATAAAATGTATTAAAATTTCAAGGATCGTATTTGAAAAATGAAGTTGATGATGGTACTGGAGAGACGAAACTTTTCAAATAAGAATTGATTATGCCATTCGATAGAGGGCAAAAAGTGGCCATGAGAAAGTGTTCTTCTTTTTTCAATATCACCTCAAACAAGGCTGAAATGAAACAAAAACGGATTTCCAAAATTTCAGTTTTTTTCAAATATTTCGAAAACTAATCATGTCCCCTGATTATGCAAGTTTGCCCCCATTTAAGCTACTTCGTACCTCTTACTGTTCCCGAGATCCCTGAAGCGAGAAGCGAATTTGTAACAGTCTGTATAAGGAAAACATGAAGACGCATCAGTATGTAGTTAAAGGAGCAAATGTCTTTAAAGAATATTAACAGAACGCAGGTAAGATACAGGGGACTCAATAGACCTAAGTAATACCAGAATTATAGTGAGAGGGAAAGAATATTTAGGCTAAGACTCGAATCGAGAAACAATAGAAATCTGAAAAGTCAAGACAATTTCAAGGGTTTGGCACTACCTGGAATTTCATACATGCAAGTCAGTGAATGGAACGTCAAAGAGTAGTAGCTTACACCAGAAGCCATATGAAATAATGAATGTCGACCAGAGCACTTAAACTTCAGTTTTGCAGTTTCGTCTGAAGAAGACAGCGATATATTTCTTAAAACGTCAAGAAGTTTAAATCGACCAGCCCGGAAGTGGTTCAACTATTGACAAAAGCCGGATAAACTGCAAACCAAGTAAATGTAAGTTAGCTTCCGCTAATCTCAACGATTTGTGTACACTTTTTATTTGTATTTTACTTCATTGTACTTTCCCTACTTTTCTATGTGTAAAACAAATAATTTATTTGCTATTTTATGTTTATGCGTCTCTACAAACCGAAATTGTTTAAAAAATCAACCGGTAGCATTGGAGAGTTAAAAAACATAATATTCATATATACTACTCCCAGTGCCAGTGGCCAAATTATTCGTTATTAACATTTATAGCGTATTGACCTTGATTAAATTCAACTTGTCCGCTAGTTTCAGATGCGTACTGGTAGCGTTACCAAACTAGCACAGGAACTTATTATCTGCCTCAATCTATTATTCTGCTATCTTTGACACTCTCTTCTTGACCTGCACATCTCGCGGACAGGATGAGTTTGGTCAAGTTATATATATATTGTCATTGATTTTGTAGTCAATCAATAGTTAGCTTCCACAAACATCTCGTGTTGTTATCATTAAAAACGTTAAGTCTGCTTTCACGGTTGCTGGTTGTTTTGCAATAACAATTTTGTCATTAGAGTTAACTACTCTAGATAATACCTGTTAGTGTTATGGTAGCAGAACTAATTGCAAGAAATTTAAACAGTGACTGCGTTTTTGTGGTTAAGTAGAACTTTCATATTATCTGAAAATTGTTGCTTTGCTCTGCTGTTTGTGAGCTGTCTGAATAATAAGTTACTTCATTTAACGCACTATCAAGAGGCATTGTGTTTAAAAAAAAAAAAATTATTTGGCGTTGCACGCAAAGAAAGAATTGTAAAATATTTAATGGCAACATAGTTCTGATCTTATTAGTTTAGTGATTAGTGGCAATATCTCCCAGTATCTCCATCACTGGTTCACAGAATTGTATATTAGTTAAACAAAATTTGCGCGGTAATTAATGAAATCATTAGCGTAACATACCTTTAGAAGGTTGTTCATTGAGTTACTTTAGGACAAAAAGTAGCAAATATTTAATGTCGCATATGACACTTGTTACCTAATATCTTATGCGCATCGTTGTCTGTATTTTGTAGTATGTGGCTAAACCAGTTCTACTGAAATTTTCGTCATGTCTTTGTATTTACATATTTTATTTAAACACTTTAAATGAATGCGTCGAGAAGATTTTGTATATTTGCCAAGTAAACTGTCATTTTTATTGTCTTCATAAAGTGAACCCTTATTCTACCATAATTCCGGAGAATTGTGACAATCTTCTATAAACAAAATAGTTTTTCCAGTCCATGTTACAAAATACAAATCCAGCTTGGTGACTGCTGAATATTAGATGACACCATTCGACAAGCCAATTTTTATCGATAGACATACAGGGTGTGGCGTGTATAATCTATAAAAATTAAACTACAGCATCCTGATGATATTTGTAATAGAAAAGTCTTATACACGAAAAAGATCTATCTTCGCGTTTTTTTTTTGTAAATTAAAGTTCATTTATTCAACGAAAATGAAGGTCGACCCTATGTTATTTATTAAAAACTTTGGAAAGTTTTTTTGCGATCCGAGATGCAACCTTATAATTTAAGTCGGTATAATCTAATACTAGTAATACTAAAAGAAGGTTAGGTTGCATTGTCAAAAAATTTGTGCAGTCAACTGATTTTGTATTTGTATTGAATTCATTATTCACTTAATTATTAAATCGACCCATCAGTGTTAAAAAGTGAAAGATTCCAGACAAAAGTTTTTATTTGTAATTCCACGATAGTGACAGTGTAATTTTTATAAAGAAGTAAAAACTAAGAATAGCGTGCCGATTACATTAAAAAGGAGATTCTTATTTCTTACTTTGCTTAATTTTTTAGTTGTGCACAAACTAGTTCTACAATGAACCGAGAAAACAATGCATTTACTATTTCCGAACGTGTCGATATGGTGGTAGTGTAGCGAAGACCCCACAATTAGTACTCGACGACTCGTACAGCAGGTAGGAACCAGCTGTTGCACCCCTATCATCTGCAACCAGTTCAACAGATTTTACCCCCGGATTGTGATCAACGAATGCGTTTTTGCAGATGGTTTTTACAGCAATGTGCCAATCAATTAGACTTTCCTGCTTACGTTTGTGTAACAGATGAGGCGACATTTACCCGTGATGAAGTGAATTTCCGTAATATGCACGCACATATGGGCCGATGAAAATCCTCACGCGATTAGGGAAACTCATTTTCAACATCGGCTCTTGGTAAATGTTTGGGCTGGCATAATAGGCGATGTACTTGTGGGTCCCTATTTTTTTGAAGGGCGACTAAATGGACGCTGACTATTTGGAGAACCGGTTGCCTGAATTATTCAACGATGTGGCATTACAAGTTCGGGCACGCATGCTTTATCTTCAAGATGGGGCTCCTCCACACAGTACTCGAGAAGTAACGACACTTTTGAATCAAATGCTTCCTCAGCGATGGATTGGATGCTGTGGTCCTGTGCTGTGGCCACCTCGGTCACCCGATCTAACTCCAATGGACTTTTATGTTTGAAGTCACTTGATGTCATTGGTTTACAATACTCCAATTGCTACGGTGAAAGAATTGCTAAACCGTATACTTGAAACTGCTGACACATTTAGGGGAATACCTGGAATTTGGGAAAATATTCTCCAAAATTGGGTGCGTCGGTGCCATGCCTGTATTCGCGCTAATGAGAATCAATTTTAATATTTTCTCTAGAAATGGTAAGTTTTATTTCATTTTGTTCCATATTTTAATGGAGTTTGCAACTATAGATGCTTACGGATGTGGTTTTGTTTGCGAACTCTTGCAGTAACAACAATGCATTTAAGATAGTAATTACTATTAATTATTATAATAAGAAAATATCAGTTTTTTTTAAATATCGATTTTTCTTAGTGTACTTTTGCATTGAAAAAGTCTCCAAAAATTGAGAAGTATCTTTCTATCTTTCAACGACGATTTGTTTAAGCGGCTGGTCTACAGCACGTAACTCAACGTACAGCACACGGACAGGACCGTTCCAGAGAAAATATTTTGATCCATAATTGAACATTAATTTACGAAAAAAAACCGCAAAAATAGAACTTTTTCGTATAAGACTTTTCTATTACAAATATCGTTAAGAAGCTGTAGTTTAATTTTTATAGATTATACACGCCATACCATGTATAAAGGATGTGTCAAAAGAAAGGCAGGACTTCATATGAGGAAAAAAGATTTTTTTAATTAAAAAGTTTATAAAGATAGACATTACCGTGAAATATGAGGACATCGGACAAATATCTTTCGCGACTCATTTGACAGACTCAGGTTACGAGAATTTTCGCCATACTATCACTCATCAAAGTAATATCTTCGGCTAAACGGCCAGTACGAGACCGGCCTCTTTATTAATTGTCCGCAATCCAACCTGTTTGTTCAAATTTGGTAACTAATCTTTTCACAATTATTTCATTTGGACCTTCCCTGTGCCGAAAATTTCACGAAATTTACGCACAGTCTCAGCTACACACTGTCCGTACATGTAATGAATTTTCACAATCTTCACTCACTCATCTGTCGTACACCGCTCCATTTTGTATAACTGCAACGTGTTTACTACAACATGTAACCCTGCAGAATACTTCCAACTGTACGGCCCACAATTCAAATCCTGCGTTACTTTTGAGATACCTTTTACAACAAACAACAATACTTAGGGTGTTGCATACGGCAACGGGCAAATGACATTTGCTTCATGTCAGTTTGTTGTTTAAATGGTGCGTCATGGAAATTGAGCCTTTTTATAGTCTAAAGCCTCTAATATTCCAGATAAAGTATGTAGAGGTTAAAAAAATATGTTACATTTGTTCAAAAATCTTTGGTAGTGATATAATTAATCAAAAGCAAAAATTTACTAAATGCCATACAAATTTTTTCTATCAATGAGGGAGATTCTACGAGCCACTGTCGCTAAAAAAAGAATTTTAAGGCCACTGAGTATTTTGGAAACTAAATTCCATTCAGTTAATTTTAATTCTAACAAGAGGTATCCTCCACTTTATTTAGAAAATTAGCTATGCTTGAATATATTTTTTTAATTTAAACTAAGTTACCACACAGCTGAATAAATTTAAAATGCCTCTGAGAACTGTTCCTCTGTAAAAAAACATATTTGTTTGAAATACTTTTCTAAATACTGTAGTCAAAAGTCATTATCGGAGGAATTTTAAATCTGTTGCTATTCGTTTTTTTGAACACAAAATTGGGTTACTTTGGGATAAAGTTTATACTTATGAATTTTTTTTTAAATGAACTGAGGAAACATTTTCAATATTTTAGAAGAATTATAAATATTCTGTATATTTGCCGCATGTTGATAGATATGTTTGCACTTGTTTTGTTGTTTCAGTTTGCGTATTTTCTGAATATAAATTTTGCAATGGTATCGGAACAAAACATAAATTGTAGACAGGAAAACAATGTCGATAATGCAATTACAAGACAGAGCTTAAGCTCGACATACACACACACACACACACACACGTTACAATCCTGCAATATATTGGAACATAAATTAATGTTAAGATTATTTTTTATTAGACTTATATTAAATATTTTTTTTAGTTCAGACTATATCTGCAATAGATTCGATAACTAAAATAGTTTTCTTAAATTTATGACTAACATAAGTAATGATAAATTACTTTACATTTAAATTACATTTCAAATTAGGCTTACCAATCAAACGTATTAAAAGTGTTAACTGTTTTGTCTCTTGACAAAATTCAATTAACATGCTTGATTGCATACCCACACTACCAAAAACGGGTCCATTTTGTTGTATTCTACACAATTATATCTATTGCGGCGTTGGAAGATACTCTTTAAGTACGATGAATTTAGTAATAAGAAAAAACTATAACATCATTAGTTTGATAAAATTATAGTTTTTCCTAAATTAGTGTTATAATTTATTTACATAAATAATGTTTCATTTAGACGGTCTGTAATATAATGGACAATTGAACTAAACAGACAATTTACATTAGCATTATTAAGATCATTAAAAGGCAGACTAATAATACACGGAATAACATTTTTCATAATAGTGAATATTTAATTTTGTTACGCTATGACTTGCGTCATATATGTAAGTGTATTATTCAGAATAATATTTTAGCATATTTACACAGGTACGATGTGTGAAAAAAAAACATGATATAAATTACTCATTATCTACAGTTCTTTAAGGTGTTTAAGTTATCTACAAATGGGAAACTTTTTTATTATCAATTTTATGAAAAAAGTATTCTTTATAAAAAGTTCTGATTTTTAGAAAAAATGGTATTAAACTTTTCAAACTTGAGTTAGCATACACAGGGTGGCTAAAAATTAAAAAAATAAATAAATTTGACCATTTTTTCAAAAAGCAGAACTTTTTATAATGAATATATTTTTTTTCCTCAAAATGATAATAAAATAAAATAAAATAAAGTTACCTATTTGTAGAGAACCCAAATGGACAAAAAAAATTGAAGTACGTTACGAATCTAAACTTAGACTTCATTTTTAATTTCAAGTAACATTTTTCCATTACATTTTTCTCTAAAATAAAAATTAATTTTACTTTTCTCTTGTCAAATTTATTTATTTTTTATTTTTGGCCGCCCTGTATATGCTATCTAAAGTTTGAAAAGTCTATTACCATTCTTTCAAAAAACAGAACTTTTTATAAAATAATAAAATAGTTACCCATTTGTAGAGAACAGGGACACACTGTATATCTCTTAAATTCTAAATTTGGTAATTTGGCAGGTAAACTATCCAACTATCCACAAGTTGCAGTATCGGTACCAAATTTAGTAAACATTTTTGTCTACTGATATATCATATCGTCTCAACGACGACATGAGCGCAAAGGGACGTCAAAACGGCAATTTGAGTAATTTCTCCGGAAAACGATATAAAAAAATTATTACAAGCGATTTTTTGTGGTATGCTAGAAGGGCGATAATTGAAAAATAATATTCTTTTGGATAATTTAGTTAAAGGATGTGTCTTTAGCGAAATTAAAAAAATTAGGAAACATGTAATCATTATAAAGAAAATGATGAGAAGAAATCATGTTTACATAGCCCGAAAATTAAAAAAATGTACATACATTAAACAAATACAGTATATAGAGTAGATAGACTTAGCTTATAAATATAACACATCTAATATAATACCTATAGGTAAGCATTCAAAGTTTATGTGTTGATATATCCTTCGAATACCAATATCATCAAACATCTTCTTGAACCCATCTAAAGTAGATGCATAAAAGGATAGATGGTGGCAGAGTTGCGTATAGAAAGAAATACGTTCGGAGAAGAACGTTTATTTTGAGTATATATCGTATACCATATGATATGACTGACATAAAATGTCCCATTAATCTGAAGGTGCTGTGACTGGTATCACATTGGGCGGAATAACATTTTTATGTTAGGTGACTCTCCTGATCTGTGGAGTAACTGTTTTTCACAATGATTTGTGCCAGCTTAAAGTAGCAATAACATATGACATGACGTAGGATATGTGCTTTCTAGGTTGTATCTCACCGATACTCAAAATATGTTTCGAGATAGACATCGAAATAACTGAATCAATCGCTGTTCATGTTACTTATGGCATAGCGATTAGAACTAATAAGTTCGAAACCGATTACCGATTTTGCTGAGGAAAAGTCTTAGCTCTTTACTGGATACTGAGGGTTATTCATTCATTGTTGGGGAATATCATCTCAAAATAAATTATTTTAAGTTTTATATGTGCTGATGAAGCGAAAGATGTTAACATCAAAGTAATTTTTCTTCACAGGGCGAATACTTCCAAATTACTCGATTTTGACCAATAATTTTTATAGTTCAGTTTACCACCCTACTTGTAAATAACAGTGACAAAAGTCTTTTTCGAAATGGGAGAAATGACACAATTTGCAAGGAAATTGCTCATCGTTAAAAGCTGTTGATAAACAAATGAGTAATCAATTCCAGAACCATTTTTAGGCTATTTAATGCAGATTTCAATATTGTCTTTGTGAATACTGATTAAGGAATTTGGCATTTAGATGATTTTAATAATAAGCACATTTGTGAAGTTTTCAAATAAAAGTTCTTTTATTTCTTTATTAAATTGACACTATTCACCTTTGAGCTTCGGAAGTGTCGAGACGGAATTCAATTGTGGTTGTATATATTTTTCGGACAGTTTTATGAAGGGTTAGTCTTAATCATAACTTAAAATTTGCATTTCAATGGACACGTTGTTAGAAAAAGCACTAGAGCCAACAAAATCGCTTCGAGTTTGAGTTTTATATTTTTTCACGGTTAAAATTTTCTTAATATGTTCCGGGTAATCCAGGGTTTGTTCCTACTTTTAAATATTTCTCTAAATAACACTCGATAGTATTGAGACCACTGTTGTCATAGCCAAATTTACCAATATATTAATTTTGTATAAAACAAATTAACTTTCAATAATTTTGAAGAGAAATATTCGATGATGCATATTTGTGGAAATATACTGAGATGAATCAAAAGTTCTAAAGTTTAAGTTTCAGTATTAGGATGAAAATAGATTAATGTCAAAGAATGACAATGTAAGAGTTAAGTAATAGATTTGAAATTAAGATGACAATTAGATGCAAAATGACAATTTAAAAGTAAAATATAAATTTTGATGAAATATCAATCAAAATTAATAAAAGTGGTCATAAAATAAGGGTACTATATAGCAAAATAAGGATTAAGTAATATTGCAAAGGTTAAATTGGAAATCTAAAATTAAGTTAATAAAAAATTGTATTTAAAAATAAGAGTGCAGTGCAGTGGTAATCAAGGAGACAAAAAAAATAATAATAAATAAGACAGGAGAGAGGGAATATAATTGTCAAAACAGAAAAATTGTATAAGAAAAAGTTAAATAAATTAAAGAAGACGAAAGGAAAAGAACACGAAGCTGATAGTGAAAATCAGTTGCTGAGAAAAAGAAAGAAAATTTTCTTAAGGAGTAAGGAGAATACAAAATTGTTGTTTATCGTGGAGGAAACTATAAAGGAAAGGAGATAACAACAGCGAAAATTAAAATTAGAGAAAAATTGTGTTTGAAGAAAGAATAAGGGTGTACACGAAGTTTGACAGATAACTAAAGAGTAATTATCGAACAGTCATATTAGTAAAATTATTTGAATTGTCGTAGCTAGGAATAAAGGAGAAAAGGAGTAGGAGCTATTAAGGCGAGTCGGGAAATTGCAGCCAGCAGAGCGATACAAGAGACCGAGAAAGGAACAAACTAACAAAAAGGAGAGAGTGAGTGGACGAAAAGAAGGAAGAGGACAGGAGAGAAATAGCAGAAAGAAATTTATTACTTAATAAATCGTGGACATTAAAAGAAAGAAAGGACAATAGATATGAATGTATAGGTAATAAGTAAATGTTAGTTTGTAGAGTAGAAATAAGTTATCGCAGGATAAATATTTTGTGAACCGACTACTGAGATAAGACCTCATGTTCTATTAAGTTTGAGTTTACTATTTATACAAAATTGATATAGGTAATCTAATTGTCATTAAAATAATCAAGCGTACAATAAAATCCCATTTCAAATCCAGAATACTTTATAAAAAAACAAATAATCTTTAATTTACAATTCATATTTCAAAATCAAATTAAGTGATAACAAATAAAAAGCTAGCCTAACTAATAATAAAATAATATTCAAAATTTATAATATTTCCACTGACGCTCAACATTACATATTATATAGAACTACACAAACATTAGAAACTAATTATCTTAATTGGAACATCTCAATACATATTATATTTTTGTGGCAAACTATTTTACTTTAGAAACGTTTCTCATTTAACAAAGTATTCAGACAAAAATAGAAACTATATTATAGTGTATATCGGTCAAACCATTTAATTCAAGGTATCCACACCATATAGTAAAAGTTGAATGTCTTCGATAAATCGCCTAAGGCGTTGAAAGATGAAAGTAATATCAGGTACCATATAAAATCTACAAACGCCAAAGTCGTTGTTAAAAACGATATCAGTAATCTATACTATATGTGAATGAAAAATGGGTCACATTCTTATCCGATATACAGGGTGTATCAGAAATAACAGGAAATGTTTTTAAGGTTATATATTTCGTCTATTTCTTTCTGAAACTCATGGTGTTAAAATACAATTTATTACTGAGAAATTCTGTACTATTATTCTACCAAAATGATAATAGTATTTTTAGTTTCATTTAATTGGCGAGTAGAGTCTTTTTCATTAATTTTGGTATTTTCGCTTTTACCAAAAAGTAACATTTACTTTTTTTTATCTAGAATCAATTATAAACCTCCTTCTCTATCTACATATGTCCTTATATTCTCAAAGCAAAATGTTGAACATGCAAAGAACATTCTAACATAATATTTGTAAAAAGTGAAAAAGTATTGACAAATTTTCTAAAAGTAAAACAGAATTGGCCAAAAAACAATAAGCTGTCAATGTCTTATTATTATCATTATTTACGTAATCTACTTGAAAAAAAAATCGGAATAATTGAAAATATAGAGAATCTTTTATCACAAAAAAAATGTTTGTATCTATATCTTTGTATTTTTGTTTGATGTCTTCAAAAGGAATAAGTTACAATGGAACATTTTTTGCTAAAAGCCTCATACAAACTGGTACAACTCGTGTGCAAATTTTTCATCCAAAAATAAGACAAAAAGCTCCTGTCAGCAAGGACATGGAATGTAAGTTTTTTATTATTCTTTCAATACAATTTGGATGATGATATCAAAATCTGCCATTTCCTTGTAGTTTTGTTCAAATAAATGTAAATATCAAATAATTTTCAACCAAGAGTCACCTTATATGTATTACCACAGAATATATAGCTACGCTATATATTCTGTGGTATTACCCATATAATAAGACTGTATTTATGTCAATAAAAGAGAAAGAATTGCCAGTGGCGTACATATATTTTTTAATTATTCCAGTGCTAGTCTATCCACACGCGAGGTACTAGTGAAGATATGTACATGAAGATTGGTGCTAAAATACTAGCATGTTCACTTTAAATTTTTCATCATCAAACAGCTCATATTACTAAAGTCGTATTGAATATATTAAAAAAATGGAAAAATAAGGAAACTGACAACCTATATTATAACAGGAAGGAGGCAAGAATTAATCCATGCTGACAGGAAACTATTTGTTAAACAAGTAATTTGAAACAGTCATATTGAATTTATTATACTTACGTTTTTTTTAGTTGTCTTTTTTGTTAATTCTAAAATTATATATCAATGATAGTACATATCAGTATTTTGATTAAAAAAATGTTAGATATAAAATTTATTTTTTTGTATTTCCAAATTAAAATAAATTTAAAAACCAGGCAAATGATTCACAAAAACACCAGTTTTTGTGTGTTTGTTTATATTATATTAACACGGTCGATAGCCTCACGGTTTAAGGCGTCAGTACTTAAATCGATGTGTCGATCTGTCCGGGTTTCGAATCCCGCGGCCGGTAGACCGTAGGTTAGCTATGCTTGTACGGAGGATTGGCACCCTCTGTGCAGGTATGGTAGGGTGGAAGAAAGTTGGCTTGGGTCAGTGTGAGAGATTGACACCGGTTGGCATTTGATCACCCCCCTAATTAATGAGGTTTTCCATGTTTCCCTCATTCCTGCACTGAATGGTGGTTAGGGCCTACCAAAATAAGTCGTTCACGGGCGCAAATGCGGCCTGCGTAATAATAATATGCCGCCTCCTCTCCCGCACAAGTCTCCGACTTCTGGGCTAATCAATTCAAATTTGATACAACAAATCTGAATTTTCTGAAAGGGCAGGGTAAATTAAAAATATACTCTTATCTCTTTTTGATAAGATGCACCTTTTCGAGAAAACTGGCAAAATATGATTTCAAAGCTCTTCTTGACAGTATGCAAATAAAAACGCACATTGTGGATAGGTCACTTTTGAATATCGTTTATAATCTCATTGAGAAAAAAAATCTATGTTCGTTTTATACAGTGTTAAAATTAGAAAAAATGGATGATAAGTAAAATGAGAAGCAATTACATTTTTATTTCATGAAAAAGTTAAAACTGTGTTCCTTGTACGTAGATATCATAAAAATTAATTACGTGATCTGTCAAATATCTCAGTTTGAGTTCTAATTGTATTGCAACCCTCTTCTATTTACTAATGTAAAACTTGAAAGTTTTCATATGGTTCTGCATCTACCAAATTATTTAATAACTCCAAATATAATCCAGAGCATTCAGGTATAACGATCTAGGGGCCAATGACGTCCAATGCACTTTTGTTCGTAAGTTTCGTTCAGGGTCCACCGAGGGTATTACCTAACCGGTAGTGAGAGATGAGGAGTGATACCATCGTGGAAGAACAACAAACTACGTCTGACATCGCTAGCACTACTCCAAGTACGGCGGTAAAACACCTCTCTTAAAAAATGTAGATATGCAGAATCATATAATTGATCAGGCAGTATAACAGGTTCCATAAACTTGCCTCACAAAGTGCCATCCGAAACATTTACAATCGAGTATTGTTGATGTCTGGCTTCAACAACATACGGATTTGGATTAGCCTAAACGATCTTATTTTTTCAATATTTCGTCTCATCCTACCTCATGTGTTCTCTCAAAATCCACCTTATTCTCCCATAACAGTGTGGTGGATTGAGTCCTTGTATGCAGACATATTATGTAATTTCTACTCTGCAAATTTGAATTGATTTTGTCAACCTGTTTGGAAGAAGACAATAGTATACATATTGTGTACCTAGTAATAAAAGCAATACATTTCCGGACGACAATGCAAGCAAGCACTGCACAAGCCCGAGAATGTTCTTTTACTGCGAGGTACACGTACTTTTTTTCTGATATTGCAAACAATCTTAATTAATTAAGATAAATTAAGAAATTTTTATTAATGCATACCTAACATTTTTTCATTACAATTTAATTGCTTATGAAATTGTTCCCTTGACAATCATATTTTATTTATTGTTGATAAAAGCCAAATTGGTTTTAGTACTTATAAGTGCAGTGTTAGTAGCAGCTGCAAAAAATGTGACTTTAAATTTATTACCAAACAAATCTAGGAAAAAGTACTAATTCGCTTACAAACGTTCCAAGACTTATTGCTTTGAAAAAAATACCACCTTCCCATCCGAAGATGTCATGATGCATACTTTCCGATTTATCTACAAAGTTGAAGGCATCAACGTTATGCTCAAATTACTCCATATTGAGAGCAACGCTTGGTACAAAGGAAGATGTTTATATATTTCCCTGAAACGTCAAGGTGAGAACTATAAACCAAAGAAGAAAAACGTTTTGTCAAATAAACAGCTTGTTATTACTCAAGCACTGGATAATATATACTTAATGAATAAATAAGGTATGTTTAGATAGTTTTAAAATATCTAGATATTAGATTTTCCTTTTTAGGTTGCCTTAATATTTGGTGTTGCCGGTGCATGTCGCCGTGATAAACTATATCAGTTAAATTTTAATGATATAGATGACTTAGGATCAAAGAATTTGATTAAACTACCGGATAATAAAACGAAAAAACCGAGATCATTTGTGATAAACGAAACTTATATACCACTGTATAGAAATGCCGCTGTATAGAAAATATGTTGCATGCCGCCATAAAAATTTTAAAGTTGCCACTTCTTCTTCAAATATTCAAATGAAAAAGGTTGCAGGAAAGTAGTAGGAGTTTGCTAAAATGCCTCAAATTGTCCCAAATTTGCCAAATGTAGATAAATACACAGGACATTGTTCCCGTCGATCCTCTGCGATCATTTTGGTTAATGCTGGGGCAGATTTAATTGCATTAAAGAGACATGAACAACAACAAAAGTTGCTGAATGAGATATAGAGGAATCTTTTAGGTACAAATAAACTAGACACAGCAGGTAAAATATTTAGTGGAGGGAGAGACAAAGAGAAATTGGCCAATAGTAATATTATTGTCGATGAAGAAATAATTAATACTCCAGTCGGCAGAGGCCGAAAAGTTACTGTTGGTGACATTTGTACGAAAAAATGTTTAGGACATGATTTTGTTCGTAATAAAAATAGCTACAAAATAGCGGTGGTCCGAAGAAAACTACTACAAAAATTTTTTTTCACGATTAAATTGTTAATAACTTTTTTCCTGATAAAATACTTTGTCAGCAAATTAGCCTGTTATTGTACTCATCATTTAATGTAGACCTGTGTAGTTATTTCCGGGTTATCAAGGTTTGACACACGCCGAAGCTCTACGAACTGGACTATAATGGCAATAAATCCCCGAACTTTTAAGTAAAGTTCAGCCATTTACTGTTTGATTTCACACGCATCAGTTAATATACTGCCTTTCTTTACTTCACCCCGTATCTGCAAAGTTTTTCCATGATATTTTAGATGGACCTTCCAACTGCGATAATATCTATAAATGACTAGTAGTATTGAATTAATCAAAAGTGGTTTTTTATCTCTTTTTTCCTTAGGAAAACGTTTGACGCAAATTTATCAAACTGATAGTGATAGTATACCTACTTAACTGAACAAAATCGAAGCTAGTGAAAAAAGTGTTACACCTGACTCATGGAATTTCCCACAAAACAGACGTTCTGTTATTATTTAGGAGAAGTCCAAACATCCTATTATTAATTACAAAAAAAATATTCGAAAGTAGATAGTTCGAGTGGTTAAACATAATGCGTCAAGCATAATACTAGGTATAAACCAATTAAAAAGTTATATAAGTTACAAAACATGGTCTTAATTAGACGGCAATAAAAATGGATTTTTGATATTCGAATTTTAGATAAATGTCATTTCTTAACAAGGCGATCAAATGGAAATGGATTAAATGTAATACCTATTGGGCGCGTTGCATGTCGTAAATAAATAAATAACCAATAAATTTAGTAAGTATTAAAAAAATATATTCTTAACCCGTTATTCAACGTAATTAATTTTATGTAGGTTCCGCATGATGTATAAATAAAATTAAAGTTTGATTTCACACGCACCAGTTAATATACTGCCTTTCTTTACTTTTCACCATCATATTTTATGATATTCTTCTCAAGATTTAGTAAGATATCTAAATTATTTAGAAAAGCAGGTGTATACACAAATATTTGGTTATTAAACGGATTAATTGTACAGGGTAGTCTTTAAATACATTCAAATAATAAGAGGAATGATTTGAATAAGAGGTCTATTTTAAGGAAAAAAATTGTTTTTATGGCCATATGTCCTAAACACCCTAGTTTATATAGGGAGTTAAAGTTTTTATGAAATATTCCATCTGCGCGAATATTGGAAAACTATTTGACGTAAATTAATGAAATTTGAGCTGGTGACATAACCAAGTAAAGATAAAAATTTACTGAATTTGCAATAGTTATATAAACCAGTGGCGGAGGCACCTACACTGGAAACTCCATAATTTTGACGTCATTGAGCATATTGAGTTATTTAATTCTTGATGATATTTCAGAGATAAAATTTTACCATTTTATATAAAAAACGATTTATTTCCGGGTTATTTTTTTATAGAATAAAATACGCTTTCCACACAGTTCGATAAAAGATAAATCACTTTAAAATTCTTCGTTCCAAAAAAAAAATCCTGGGAATTATTTGTGTGAACACAAAATTTGTATTACTTTGTAGTGAAAATTGCGTCTGCAAAGATCGCTTTGTGGCAGCTATTTTTATATTTATTACATTATTATATTATTATATTATTAT